>NC_049237.1:13231712-13531712 GCF_011100685.1 Canis lupus familiaris
ATTTCTTTTTTTTAAGATTTTATTTACTTATTCATGAGAGACATAGAAAGAGAGGCAGAGACGCAGGCAGAGGGAGAAGCAGGCTCCCTGAGGGGAGCCCGATACGGTACTCGATCCCAGGACTCCGGGATCATGACCTGAGCCAAATGCAGACACCCAACCACCAAGCCACCTGGGTACCCCTAATTCCACAACTTCTATCAAATTTTCCAGCATTGAAAATATCTGACAGTTGTTTGATTTTTGGTTTTTGTTTTTCAACACTATTTTTCTCCATAAATGAGATATCTTGAATTATAAAAACCAAGCCTGTGTTTTATTTTAAAAAGAAAAAAAAACAGTTAAACTCTAGGGGAATAGGAAAAAAAAATCATACCAGTACAGAAAATTCATGGGAGAGAGAATTAAGATTAGGTGTTGGCATACCTGACAACATAAAATGTATTGTTTACATCGAGGATTCCTTTTTAATTCATTCTAGTGTATGTTTAATACCTAGAGGGTACCAGTTCAGATCTAGGCAAGTAGAGATGGCAGTAATAGAAAAAATATCCTCTTCCCCCAGTGACCAATCTGAAAGAAAAAGAATCACCCTAAGTAATTATTCTGAGACACACACATGCACACACATGTACCTCAAACATGGCTATGCAGATGTGTGTGTGTTAATACTGAGAAACTGCCACAAAGGGAGAAATTGGTAGTGTCAGGACAATCAATAATTTCTAGGAACAGTTACTTATGCACAGCCCCCACCAAAGGGGTGTTGAATCCAGTTGGCAATACCAAAAGACAGCCACAGAGGTAATAGCGTTTATGTGGGCAAGGTTGCGTTTCTTTCATCTATTCACCACACACATCCCATAAGCATTGACCAGAGACCATGCAAACTCCTTTCTGTGGAGAAATATAAAAGAAGGAAAGGACAGAGTCCTTAGTCATAAGAATACCCAGTCGAAGTAGGGAGATCCAGTGGAAGAGCACCATCACAACAAACACAAGGTTTCTGAGAACAAAACTTGTAGAAGGGGAGTCTCCAAGGGGGAGGGACTAGGAGCTCTTTGCAGGTGGGTAAAATTGTTGATTGTATGATTATTTTGCAAAACTAATTTGCTTAAGTGACAAAGGGAAGTGTTCTAATACTTATTGAACCTATTATGCAAAAGGTATTCTTTTCTTATTCAATAGCAAGTATCATGACCCATTTAATATAGAGAGATAAGCAGAGGCTCAGGGTTATTAAAATGAGTTATTAAAGTGGTAAGAGTTGTGATGTTATCAGCAGCTGACAAACACCATATGCCTCCTGCCTGCCTGTACCCTAAGCATCCTACACGTATTATTAACCATTTAACGCTCCCAACAGGGATCCCTTTTTCTAACTTTTTAAGATGGAAACTTTGATCATTGGTTTTCAGTCTTTCCTCTTTTTTAACACACGCATTTTGCATTATAACTTCCCCTCTGAGCACTGCTTTGGCTGCATGCTATATCTTTTATAGTATTTTTTCAACATGAAATAATGCCAAACCTACAAAAATTTGCAAGAGTATTAAGAAGAACTCCCACAGCCTCTGTGCCAGCTTACTTGTTGCCCTTTGCTGTTCTCATCCATCACCTTCTCTCAAACTCAGAGTGGATGCTTCTGAGCCCTTGATAAGTTGGTTTCCTTCCTCCCTACAGTGAGGCTTGGCAGGAGACAAGTAGAGGGCCCTGGAACCACTCCTCTACCATCGGCTTTGTCCTCACAAGTCTTTTCAATGACAGTCCAATGCACCTGTTCCTCTTCAGCATGGTTGTGGTAGTCTACACACTAGCGATGGCTGGCAACACTGCCATGGTCCTCTTGATCTGGCTGATGCCCGGCTCCACACACCCATGTATTTCCTCCTCAGCCAGTTGTCTTTCCTGGACATCTTCTTCACCTCAGTCACCGTCCCCAAGATGATAGCAGGCTTCCTCTTTGGCTGGACTAGCATCTCATTTGTGGGCTGTGGGGCACAAATGTTTTTCTTCATGTTCCTTGGGGCCGCTGAATGCCTCCTGCTGGCCCTCATGGCCTATGACCGCTACGTGGCCATCTGCAACCCTCTGCGCTACCCATCACTCATGAGCCACCAGACCTGTCTGCTCATGGTGGCTGCCTCCTGGCTGGGTGGATCCATCAATGCCTCCGTCCAGACAGCATTGACCCTACAGTTCCCCTATTGTGGCTCAAGGAAGATTGCACACTTTTTCTGTGAGGTGCCTTCGCTGCTGAGGCTGGCCTGTGCTGACACAGCAGCCTATGAGCAAGTGCTCTTTGTGACAGGTGTTGTGGTCCTTCTGCTGCCCATTGCCTTCATCACCACCTCCTATGCCCTCATTCTGGCAGCAGTGCTTGGGATGCACTCCGTGGAGGGGCGTCAGAAGGCCCTAGCCACCTGCTCCTCCCACTTAACAGTTGTCAACCTCTTCTATGGGCCTCTTGTGTATACCTATATGTTACCTGCATCTTACCACTCTCCTGGCCAGGATGATGTAGTGTCTATCTTTTATACAGTCCTCACACCCATGCTGAACCCTGTCATCTACAGCCTCAGGAACAAGGAAGTGACAGGAGCAATGAAGAAGGTCATAGGGAAGTGTAGGGTGGGTAGGACTGCTTAAGACTCAGAGAGGGGTCCTCCTCCTCTAGGATGTCCCTGTGGCTCCAGGAGCCCATGATAGGATTTTCTTCTGAGAAGAGAAGTCAAGAGTAGAATAGCCACCTATGGCTATTTCCCCAAACTTCTCCTTCCTCTCCTCCAGCTGCACTGGCCCTCTTGTTATTGGTCAGAATTCCTAAGCACAATTCTAGCTTGTGGTCCTTCGCACATGGTTCCTGATGCCTGGGTGCTTTCCTCCACATTTTTGCATGGCTTTCTCCTGCACTGCATTTAGGAACTTTCAAATGTGATCATATCAGAGATGCCTGCACTGGCCACCCTTTCCAAAATGGAAAGATGCCTTTCCAGAAATGCCTTCAATTCATTCCGTCATCTCTTTCATGTTTCTTAATTCAAGGTTTCTTTACCCTTTAGAATATGAAAAACATGGCCTTGACTTTAATATTGTACCCTCATCAATAAATATTCATTGAATAAATGGACAAGCCCAAAGAACATTTATTACCTAATCTCAACAGCATTGGCACTGTTGTTAGTTCCTCCTTGAAAATCTTTCTTCTTTGGTAGTGACATCACATTTCTGGTTTTTCTCCTATTCTGGCCCACTCCTTCCCATTAAGTGATAAATGAATTAAAACCTAGTGCTAGACCACAGGTTTTCTTTTCTCAGTCCAGTCTCTTAAATCACTCTCATTCATGGTACACCAAATTCTGTCACACATATTATAGGCCATGAGATGTCTCCTCCAAGCTCTTCACCACCCAACTCCACCTCAATACCCACACTGGATGTTCCAGAGGCATCTCAAATTCATCATGCCAACAAACAAAGTCATGATATCCCCTCCAGGGCTGGTAACTGAGTGACTGCTTCATCAGGTCAGTAGGTCTCTGTCACCACCTATATATCTCATCCCTCACCAAATCCTGTCCATTTGACTGTCACTGCTTACCTTTCCATGAGATTCAATCCTTATAGTTGCAACTACCACTCTCATAGTCAAAGATACACTCATTCTTTACTTGGATGATGCTGGAATTTCCAAACGGGGCTCCCGGCCCTCATTCTCATCCCACCTCATATACACAACTACAGCTTGTTTTTCCAAGATGTGTGCCTACACACAAATCTAATCACATGCAACCTACTCCACTCCTTAACTTCCCCTTAAATCCCTTTAGCAATTCTTATTGCTTTACATATTCACCATTTAACATAGAAGGCAGCAGAGAGGGAGGAAAGAACAGTCCCTGATTGCAGTCTTGTATCTCTAAGCTAGACCATACTTTATCATTCCAAGTGTTTGATTATAGAAAGCAACCATCAGGGACACTGGGTGGCTCCGTGGTTGGGCGTCTGCCTTTGGCTCAGGTTGTGATCCCAGTTTAGGGATCAAGTCCCATATTGGGCTTCCTGTGAGGAGACTGCTTCTCCCTCTGCCTGTGTCTCTGCCTCTCTCTCTCTCTCTCTCTCTCTCTCTCTCTGTGTCACTCATGAATAAAAAAAAAAAAAAAAAAAGAATGCAGCCATCATAAGAGATGCCAAAATCACTTTCTGTTTTCTTAAGACATCACTAAAAGTCTTCAGAGGCCGAAAGTCATCCTTAAAGTTCAATCTGCATCCCTTTTACTGCAGCTGGATTAATTTCTTTAAATTGGTGGCTCAATGGTTAAGCATCTGCCTTCGACCCAGGTCATGATCCTGAGGTCCTGGGATGAAGTTCTGCTTCAGGCTCCCCACAGGGAGCCTGCTTCTCCCTCTGCCTATGTCTCTGCTTCTCTCTCTGTGTCTCGCATGAATAAATAAATAAAACCTTTAATAATAATAAAATAATAATATAATTTCTCTAAATTGACTCTTCATAAAAATCAAGAACAGCAAAGAGATTTGCACTCTCACCCAAACATTTCTACCACATTTTCTCTTCAAAAAAGGAATTTACTCAGGGAGGAGTGACTTCTATTCCAAGAGTGACTCGTTATCACTTACCCAAATAAAACAGAAAACCATAATTTGCAATTAGTAATGCATCTGACCTTCATGCCCATTAAACAGGTGGGCAAGCTTTGAAAACTGACATGTAGGAGATAAGCTGCCTGTTCATCCGTTCTTGTGATACACAGAGCCAGTTGTTCCCTAATATCCAATTTTGCCTTCTTTTAAATATACTTAATTTTAACTGAGAGAAAAAAATACTCTATTTTAACTGAAGTAAATATATTTCCCAATCACCAATGCAGCTAGGTATGGCTATGTACCCAAGCTGTAAAGTGAACTACAAGCATAAATGTATGCTTCCTTCCATCACTGTCCTTAGAAATCAGGGTGGGATCACACTCTTCATTTCACCACTATTTCCTATTAGCTGACATGTAGTCATGACCACCAGAGCTTCTGCAGATGTCTTGTACAAAAGATAAAAGCCAGCAGATGAAGAGGGCAAATTAACAATATAGAAGGAAACTGAGTTCGTGAAATTGTGGAGCTAATCGACTATTTTGTTTTTGGCACTTACAGTGAACCTAATCTAATGTCCTTTCACAAAACAAACATGACAGGAAGAGAACAGGCCCTTTTTGTGGCACAAGAGAATTTACTGTGTGGCTCCAGATTGCTGGAATGCTGGAAAAAGCTTGCTGAAAAGTAGGTTCAAGTGGACCCAAGGAGGCACACATCACAGTGCAACATGGAGACTATAAAATCAGTAGCTCTGAGAATGTGATCCACACACAGAAAAAATGACAAACTCCAATTAGATCTGGAACTTACTTAAGAAACTCATAATTTCCAATTTATAATGTAAGCCACAATTTATTTTCTTTATTTTACTAGAACCTAAAACCATGAAAATGGAAGGATTCTAAAGCTGAGTTATGAGGGGACAAGTGACATGGTGAAGCTTAGCTCTATTAGACATGAAAGATACCAAATGAAGTGGGGAAGCTCAAAGCTAAATTTCAGGAACAATGAGGGCAGACTCTAGCATTGTAGAAAACATTTTTGCCTGAGAAGATGATGGAAGAAGGATAGTGACAACTCAGGAGAAAATGACAAAAGTACCTAACAGTTACCAAATCCTTCCTGAGACAAGCAATGTTAACTGCTAATGGATTGCAAACTTGCCCATCATTTACTCCTACCCTTATCAAAAGTTTTCTTTTATGCTCCCTGTGTGAAATCTCCCCTTCGGAATATACTTTCGAATTTCTGAGTGCAGTTGATGAGACAATGGGACAAATACAAGTTGTCTGTACACATTCTCTTTACAGCCAGATTTTCTACATGCACTTAATAAGGCAAGACCTACCTAGGGCTGAACTTTTGTCTGTTTTTTTTTTTTCATTAATTATCTTCAATTGGGATCATCCTGGATCATAGGAGGTAATAGATTATTATTGAATTAGTTCAAATTATCTGGCCAGTTTTTATCTTTTTAAAGACTAGATTGGAGCTAATTCTGAATTACAAACTCCAATATAACACATATTCTATAAATACAATCTAAAAGCACTTTGCTGCTATGAAAAATAATTTGTGGCTCCTCACAAAGGTAAACTTAGAATTGCTTTATAACTCAGCAAGTCCATTCTTGGATATATATCCAAAATAACTGAAAAAGTGTGTCAAACAAAAACTTGTACATGTATGCTTCATCATAAGTCCTATACTGTGAAATACATTTCGTGTGAAAGCACAGATAAGTCTGTAATCTCATTTTCCTAGTATATTCTTTAATTTCTCCTCTAAGCACACCCTGGTAAATTATAAAGTGGCTAAATCTTATAGTCTATGCATAAATCTATATCCATTTTATTTTTTTTATATCCATTTCCATATCCATATTTATATCTCTATTCTGCCACCTTTGGAGTGATAGAATTACAAAATTTTGAAAATCATACAGAATTGTATTAGTTGCATGCATAAAGCTTACAGTAGCTCAAAGCAAAGAAACTTTTGAAAGGTAAAGAAGAGCATTACATAATGATACAGTGGTCAATTGCCAAGAAAAAAATAATTCTTAACATGTATGTGCCTAAGAGCATTAAGCCATATGAAACAATAATAATTTTCCCAAATTATTGTCAGACCCCAAACCATAGAACCAGGAAGATCAAGTAAGATAGAGACCATAAACATAAAATGAAAGTTAAAGAAAAAAATCTTGAATCAAGACAGAGGAACAAAGGTAGAAAAACACTACTGATAGAGGAGCAAAGAATTATATCTGACTTTTGTTTAGAAACAATGCAAGCAAGAAAGTAATGGAATGAAATATTTAGTATGGTGCAGGGGAAACTGGCATAAAAACAGACACAGAGAACCTAGAATTCTGTACCCTGTGAAATTATCCTTCAAAAATGAAAAGAAATAATTTTATAGGTAAACAAAATTGAAGGAATTTGCTGCTAGTAGACCTGAGTTGCAAGAAATGCTTAAAGAAGTTCTGCAGAGAGAAGGAAAATTACATAGGCCAGTAACAGATCTACACAAGCCAAGCAAGAGTACCAGAGAATACATAAGTAAAGGTAAAATCAACATTTGTGTATTTCTTATTCTTAATTGTTCTAACAAATAAGTGTTTCTTCAAAATAATATAGCAACAATGTATTTATGTATGTACTTATATATACACATAAATGTTTATGCATGCTTATGTATAAGTAAAATGCACATCAGAAATGGTAAAAGGAGTGGATAGAAGGAATTAGAAATATTTTGTTATTATATGGTATTTTCACTACCCATGAATTGTTACAGTGTTATTTGAAGTGAACTTTGCATAATTTATATAATAACATTATATGAGTATATTGTAAACTCTAGAACAACCTCTTTAAAAGGTTTTTAAAAACTGACGTGATGAGAAGGAAGAAAAAAGAAATCATATAAAATATTCAATTAAAATTACAAAAGTGGGAAAAAAAGAGTGAAAGACAAAAATAGAAACAACAAACTAGGGAAAAAATAGTGGTAACCAAAATGTTAGATATAATGACATAATGATACAGTGATCAATTTTCACCAAGTAAATAATATATAATAAATCAATAAACTATATCAATAATTATTTAAATGTCAATGACTTAAATATGCCAATTAAAAAATGGGGATTGTCTCCTAAAATTTGTTGGGAACCACAAAAGAGCCTGAATAGCCAAAGCAAACTTGAAGAAAAAAAAAAAAAAAAAGCAGAGCAGGAGGCATCACAATTCCAGACTTCAAGTTATATCACAAAGCTGTTGTGATCAAGACAGTATGATACTGGCACAAAATATATAGATACATGGAACAGAATAGAAAATCTAGAAATGAAAAAAAAAAAAAATCTAGAAATGGACCACACTATATGGTCAACTAATATTCATAAAAGTAGGAAAGAATATCCAATGGGAAACAGTCTCTTCAACAAGTTGGGAAAACTGAACAGCCACATGCAAAAGAATTAAACTGAACCACTTTATTACACCATACACAAAAATAAATTAAAAATGGATAAATGACTTAAATGTGAGACAGGGAACCATCAAAATCCTAGAGGAGAACATAGGCAGTAGCCTCTTTGACATTGGCTCTAGCAATGTCTGACTAGACACATCTCCTGAGGCAAGGCAAACAAAAGCAAAAAAACCATTGGGACTTCATCAAAATAAAAAGCTTCTGTATGGTAAAGAAAACCATCAACAAAATTAAAAGGCAGCCTATGGGATGGAAGAAGGTATTTATTTGCAAATGACATATCTGATAAAGGGTTAGTTTCCAAAATCTAATAAAGAACTTGTCGGACTCAACACCCCAAAAATAAATAATCTAGTTAAATGGGCAGAAGACATGAATAGACATTTTTCCAAAGACATAAGGATGTCCAACAGACACTTAAGTGCTCAGCATCACTCATTATCAGGGAAATGCAAATCTAAGGACAATGAGATATCACGACACATCAGTGAGAATGGCTAAAATTAACAACTCAGGAAACAACAGGTGTTGGCAAGGATGTAGAGAAATGGCTACCCTCTTACGTTGTTAGTGGGAATGCAAACTGGTGCAGCCACTCTGGAAAACAGTATGGAGTTTCCTCAAAAAGTTAAAAATAGAACTACCCTACAACCCAACAATTGCATGACTAGGTATTTATCCAAGGCGTACAAAATACAGATTCAAAGGGGCACATGTGCCTTAATCTTAGATAATGGCAGTATTATCTACAATAGCCAAATTATGGAAACAGCCCAAATGTCCATTTGGGTGAATAAATAAAGAAGATGTGAGATTATATATATAGATATAGATATATTCCATTATATGTATAATGGAATATTATTCAGATAAAAAAAGAAATCTTGCCATTTGCAGTGACGTGCATGTAGCTAGAGTGTATTATGCTAAGTGAAAATATCAGTCAGAGAAATACAAACACCATATGATTTCACTCATACATGAAATTTAAGCAACAAATAAATGATCATGGGGAAAAGAGAGGCAAACCAAGAAACAGATTCTTAACTGTAGGGAACAAACTGATGGTCACTGGAGAGGAGTGGGGGTGGGTTAAATAGGTTTTGAGGATTAAGGAATACAATTATGATGAGCACAGGATGTTTAATGGAAGTTTTGAATAACTAAAATGTACACTTGAAACTGAACATAGAAATTGTCAGAGTGGATCAAAAACAAGACCCCAGGATGCCTGGGTGGCTGGTTAAGCGTTGCTTGCGACTCAGGGCATGATCCTGGAGTTCTGGGATTAAGTCCCACATGGGCTTCTCACAAGGGAGCCTGCTTCTCCCTCTGCCCATGTCTGTCATGAATAAAAACAAAAACAAAAACACACATACACACACAAAAAAAACCCCAAGACCTTACTAATGTGTAGTCTGCAAGAAATTTACTTTAAACATAAAACGTATAAATTAGGGGCACCTCTATGGCTCAGTTGGTTAAGCCTCCAACTCTCATCTCAGCTCAGGTCTTGATCTCAGGGTTGCGAGTTCAAGCCCCACATTGGGTTCCACGCTGGGCATGGAGCCTACATACATGTAATATATGTACCATGCTATAACCAATCAAAGAAACAGAAATAGCAAAATTAATTTCAGACAATTAGACTTCATAGCAAGTGTTATCAGGAATAAAGAGAGGCATTACATAGTGATAAGGGGCCAATTCTCCAAGCAGACATGGCAATCTTTAACATGTATGTGTCTAAGAACACAGTGTCAAAATACATGAGAAAGACTGATAGAACAGCATGGATAAATATTTGAATCCACCGTTATCATTGATTATTTTAACACTAGTCTATCAGAAATAGAGGCAGAAAATCACTAAGGACGTGGCTGACCTCAACAATACCATTAGCCAAATAAATTGGCATCTATAGACTGCTTTCTCCTACCAGAGCAGAATACAGATTCTTCTCAAGCTCACACAGAACATTCACCAAGATAGACCACATTCTTGATCATAAAACACACCTTAACAAATTTAAAAGAAAAGAAATCATATGAAGTCTGCTTTGAGACTATAATGAAATTAAACTAGAAATCAATAATAGATAACTGAAAAATCCCAAAATATGTGGAGATTAAAAAACACACTTCTAATTATCAAAGAAATCTCAAGATAAACATATATATATATATATAAAACTAAGTGAAAATGTAACACAATTTGTCAAAACCTGTGGGATACAGAAAAAGCAGATCTTATTAGAAATTTTATGGCACTAAATGCATATATTAGACAATAAGGAAGATCTAAAAATCAATAATACAAGTGTCCATCTTAGTAAACTAGACAAAGAAAAGCAAATTAAATCTAAAGTAAGCATTGGAAAAGGAAGGAGATAGATATAGATCTTTTGATATGTAGATGATAGATCTATAGACATATCACATATCAAGATCTAGATAGATGATAGATAAATAAATAGATAACTGGATAGATAACAGGTAGACGGTACATACATACATGATAGAGATAGAGTTCTAGAAAGATATAGATCTATCTCTAGATACAGATGTAAATATACATATAATATGTCACATATATATAGTGATAAATAAATGATAGATAGATGATACATGCATACACCTATGATAGAGATGAAGGGCTCTTGGGGGTCCATCTGTCATGAGCACGCTATGAAGGCGAGTAGTCTTTCTACAACGTCAGCTTTATTCACGCATAAAGCAAAGTTAAGTCACAATTATAAAGCAGGTTCAGGATTCCAACCTCAATGACAAAAAGCTTCTTACACACAAAAGCAGGACAGAAGACAAGCCACACAACAAACAAGATAACAGAAGGGTGCAGGAAGTTAATGAACCAAACACAAAGTCAGTCTGTGGGCACCCAGTTGAGATAAGGCCTTAGTCTGGTCTGGGCCAGCTCTTGGCATTTACTGCGTCCAACGTTCATGCAACAAAGGATCTCAGTTCTGTTTGGAGATCAACTGGTCAGAGCCTTCAGCGGCAGTTGCCTTTTTGAAGTGGTCAGACATAGAGGGGTCAGGTCTAAAGACTCTGATACTTTGCTGCCAAAATACTTCCCTTTTTAAAGGTATTTAATGAGTTTTGGGTCTCTGCAGACCTCCTCTGGTTCTGCTTGTTATCAGTTCTGGGGTGTCAGCTGATGCTGGTCCTGGTGATATCTCCTAGGTGCAATACCTTAACTGCTTGCATCATTGCTTGACACAGGCCCTTGCTTGACAAAGGTTCCTGCGTGACATGAGAGAGTCCATTTTGCTCTCTACACTCAGATTTGTTGGGGAACTGGGAATAGAAGTTAGGATGACAGAGTTAAGAGAAGACACAATCAATGGGACAAGTGGAGCCAGTCATCATACTCTTGAACCATAGTCCATGTAATGCTGAGATACCATGTTGGAGTGAGGGAGCTCCCTGTCCCTTGATATGAGGGTAAACCCATCAGGCTCCTACTAGAGTTGGAGGCTGGACTGGCACTGACCCTCCTGTGCCCCCATTACCCTAATTGATCAGTCATTCTCAATAAATCATTTAATTCCACTCTTACTAGGTAGGTTCACCCAAAATGTATCTATTCATTCTCTTCATTTTAATACATATAGAGTTTCCACTCACAGAATGCTAATCTAGAAAGAGGCTCTTTTCAGTTACAGTAGCTATTAGCCATATGTGACTAGTGCTTCTGAGGACCTGGTATTTTATTTTCTTTTAATTACTTTAAACTTGGAGAGGAGGGGCAAGACGGCGGAAGAGTAGGGTCCCCAAATCACCTGTCCCCACCAAATTACCTACATAACCTTCAAATCATCCTGAAAATCTACGAAATCGGCCTGAGATTTAAAGAGAGACCAGCTGGAACGCTACAGTGAGAAGAGTTCGCGCTTCTATCAAGGTAGGAAGACGGGGAAAAAGAAATAAAGAAACAAAGGCCTCCAAGGGGGAGGGGCCCCGCGAGGAGCCGGGCTGAGGCCGGAGCATGTCCCCAGGACAGGAGAGCCCCGTCCCGGAGAAGCAGGAGCTGCAGCAACCTCCCGGGCGGAAAGGGGCTCGCAGGGAGTTGGAGCAGGACCCAGGAGGGCGGGGATGCCCTGGGGCTCCCGGGGACACTAACAGACACCTGCGCCCGGGAGAGTGCGCCGAGCTCCCTAAGGGCTGCAGCGCGCACGGCGGGACCCGGAGCAGCTCGGAGCGGAGGCGGGGGGGGGGGAAGGGGGGTGCTCGGGCGGCGGCTCCGCGGAGGGGGCTGCGGGCGGGACAGCTCGGGGGCTCGGGCGGCTCCGCGGAGGGGGCTGCGGGCGGGAGCGAATCCAACAGCGCAGGCCCGGAGCACAGGGCGCCGGGACACAGCCCAGGATCCGGCCTCCCCCGGGACAGGCAGAGGCCGGGAGGGCCCAGGACAGCGAGGACGCTCCTGCCCCAGCTGAGCAGATCAGCGGCCCCGCCCCGGAGCCTCCAGGCCCTGCAGACGGAGAGCTCCGGAGTTCCTGCGGGGCTGACTCCAGGGCTCCAGAGCTGCCCCGCCACTGGGTTGTTCCTCCTGGGCCTCACGGGGTAAACAACCCCCACTGAGCCCTGCACCAGGCAGGGGCAGAGCAGCTCCCCCAAGTGCTAACACCTGAAAATCAGCACAACAGGCCCCTCCCCCAGAAGACCAGCTAGACGGACAAGTTCCAGGGAAGCAAGGGACTTAAAGTACACAGAATCAGAAGATACTCCCCCGTGTTTTTTTTTTTTTTTGTTTTTTGTTTTTGTTTGTTTTGTTTTGTTTTTTTTTTTGCTTTGATTTGTTTCTTCCCCCACCCTTTTTTTCTCTTTCTTTCTTTTTCTTTCTCTTTTTTCTTTTTTTTTTTTTTTTCTTTTTTTTTCTTTTTCTCTTCTTTCCTTCTTTCCTCCTCTCTTTTTCTCCTTTTCCCAATACAACTTGTTTTGGCCACTCTGCACTGAGCAAAATGACTAGAAGGAAAACCTCACCTCAAAAGAAAGAATCAGAAACAGTCCTCTCTCCCACAGAGTTACAAAATCTGGATTACAATTCAATGTCAGAAAGCCAATTCAGAAGCACTATTATACAGCTACTGGTGGCTCTAGAAAAAAGCATAAAGGACTCAAGAGACTTCATGACTGCAGAATTTAGATAATCAGGCAGAAATTAAAAATCAATTGAATGAGATGCAATCCAAACTAGAAGTCCTAACGACGAGGGTTAACGAGGTGGAAGAACGAGTGAGTGACATAGAAGACAAGTTGATGCAAAGAGGGAAACTGAGGAAAAAAGAGACAAACAATTAAAAGACCATGAAGATAGATTAAGGGAAATAAACGACAGCCTGAGGAAGAAAAACCTACGTTTAATTGGGGTTCCCGAGGGCGCCGAAAGGGACAGAGGGCCAGAATATGTATTTGAACAAATTCTAGCTGAAAACTTTCCTAATCTGGGAAGGGAAACAGGCATTCAGATCCAGGAAATGAGAGATCCCCCCCTAAAATCAATAAAAACCGTTCAACACCTCGACATTTAATAGTGAAGCTTGCAAATTCCAAAGATAAAGAGAAGATCCTTAAAGCAGCAAGAGACAAGAAATCCCTGACTTTTATGGGGAGGAGTATTAGGGTAACAGCAGACCTCTCCACAGAGACCTGGCAGGCCAGAAAGGGCTGGCAGGATATATTCAGGGTCCTAAATGAGAAGAACATGCAACCAAGAATACTTTATCCAGCAAGGCTCTCATTCAAAATGGAAGGAGAGATAAAGAGCTTCCAAGACAGGCAGCAACTGAAAGAATATGTGACCTCCAAACCAGCTCTGCAAGAAATTTTAAGGGGGCTCTTAAAATTCCCCTTTAAGAAGAAGTTCAGTGGAACAATCCCAAAAACAAGGACTGAATAGATATCATGATGACACTAAACTCATATCTTCAATAGTAACTCTGAACGTGAACGGGCTTAATGACCCCATCAAAAGGCGCAGGGTTTCAGACTGGATAAAAAAGCAGGACCCATCTATTTGCTGTCTACAAGAGACTCATTTTAGACAGAAGGACACCTACAGCCTGAAAATAAAAGGTTGGAGAACCATTTACCATTCGAATGGTCCTCAAAAGAAAGCAGGGGTAGCCATCCTTATATCAGATAAACTAAAATTTACCCCAAGACTGTAGTGAGAGATGAAGGGGACACTATATCATACTTAAAGGATCTATCCAACAAGAGGACTTAACAATCCTCAATATATATGCCCCGAATGTGGGAGCTGCCAAATATTAAATCAATTATAACCAAAGTGAAGAAATACTTAGATAATAATATACTTACTTGGTGACTTCAATCTAGCTCTTTCTACTCGATAGGTCTTCTAAGCACAACATCTCCAAAGAAACGAGAGCTTTAAATGATACACTGGACCAGATGGATTTCACAGATATCTACAGAACTTTACATCCAAACTCAACTGAATACACATTCTTCTCAAGTGCACATGGAACTTTCTCCAGAATAGACCACATAGGGTCACAAATCGGGTCTGAACCGATACCAAAAGATTGGGATCGTCCCCTGCATATTCTCAGACCATAATGCCTTGAAATTAGAACTAAATCACAACAAGAAGTTTGGAAGGACCTCAAACACGTGGAGGTTAAGGACCATCCTGCTAAAAGATGAAAGGGTCAACCAGGAAATTAAGGTAGAATTAAAAAGATTCATGGAGGAATCCCTGGGTGGCCAGCGGTTTAGCACCTGCATTTGGCCCAGGGCGCGATCCTGGAGACCCAGGATTGAATCCCACGTCGGGCTCCCAGTGCATGGAGCCTGCTTCTCCCTCTGCCTATGTCTCTGCCTCTCTCTCTCTCTCTCTCTTTCTCTGACTATCAGATAATAAAAAATTTGTTTAAAGTTAAAAAAAAAAGATTCATGGAAACTAATGAGAATGAACGATACAACCGTTCAAAATCTTTGGGATGCACAAAGCAGTCCTAAGGGGGAAATACATCGCAATACAAGCATCCATTCAAAAACTGGAAAGAACTCAAATACAAAAGCTAATCTTACACCTAAAGGGAGCTAGAGACAAAACAGCAAATAGATCCTACACCCATCAGAAGAAGAGAGTTAATTAAGATTCGAGAAGAACTCAACGAAATCGAGACCAGAAGAACTGTGGGAAAGAATCAACAGAACCAGGAGTTGGTTCTTTGAAAGAATTAATAAGATAGATAAACCATTAGCCAGCCTTATTAAAAATAAGAGAGAGAAGACCTCAAATTATAAAATCATGAATGAGAAAGGAGAGATCACTACCAACAACCAAAGAAATACAAACGATTTTAAAAACATATTATGAACAGCTATACGCCAATAAATTAGGCAATCTAGAAGAAATGGACGCATTCCTGGAAAGCACAAACTACCAAAACTGGAACAGGAAGAAATAGAAAACCCGAACAGGCCAATAACCAGGGAGGAAATTGGAAGCAGTCATCAAAAACCTCCCAAGACACAAGAGTCGGCCAGATGGCTTCCCAGGGGAATTCTATCAAACATTTAAAGAAGAAATCATACCTATTCTACTAAGCTGTTTGGAAAGATAGAAAGAGATGGAGTACTTCCAAATTCATTCTATGAGTCCAGCATCACCTTAATTCCAAAACCAGACAAAAAACCCCACCAAAAAGGAGAATTACAGAGCAATATCCCTGATGAACATGGATGCAAAAAATTCTCAACAAGATACGAGCCAATAGGAATCCAACAGCACATTAAGAAAATTATTCACCATGACTAAGTAGGACTTATTCCTGGGACACAAGGCTGGTTCAACACTTGTAAAACAATCAGTGGATTCATCATATCAGCAAGAGAAAAACCAAGAACCATATGATCCGGGATCCCTGGGTGGCGCAGCGGTTTGACACCTGCCTTTGGCCCTGGGCGCGATCCTTGAGACCCGGGATCGAATCCCACGTCGGGCCTCCCAGTGCATGGAGCCTGCTTCTCCTTCTGCCTATGTCTCTGCCTCTCTCTCTCTCTGTGTGTGACTATCATAAATTAAAAAAAAAAAAAGAACCATATGATCCTCTCATTGGATGCAGAGAAAGCATTTGACAAAATACAGCATCCATTCCTGATCAAAACTCTTCAGAGTGTAGGGATAGAGGGAACATTCCTCGACATCTTAAAAGCCATCTATGAAAAGCCCACAGCAAATATCATTCTCAAAGGGGAAGCACTGGGAGCCTTTCCCCTAAGATCAGGAACAAGACAGGGATGTCCACTCTCACCACTGCTATTCAACATAGTACTGGAAGTCCTAGCCTCAGCAATCAGATAACGAAAAGACATTAAAGAGCATTCAAATTAGCAAAGAAGTCAAACTCTCCCTCTTCGCCGATGACATGATACTCTACATAGAAAACCCAAAAGCCTCCATCCCCAGATTGCTAGAACTCATACAGCAATTTGGTAGCGTGGCAGGATACAAAATCAATGCCCAGAAATCAATGGCATTTCTATACACTAACAATGAGACTGAAGAAAGAGAAATTAAGGAGTCAATCCCATTTACAATTGCACCCAAAAGCATAAGATACCTAGGAATAAACCTAACCAAAGAGGTAAAGGATCTATACCCTAAAAACTATAGAACACTTCTGAAAGAAATTGAGGAAGACACAAAGAGATGGAGAAAAAATATTCCATGCTCATGGATTGGCAGAATTAATATTGTGAAAATGTCAATGTTACCCGGGGCAATTTACACGTTTAATGCAATCCCTATCAAAATACCATGGACTTTCTTCAGAGAGTTAGAACAAATTATTTTAAGATTTGTGTGGAATCACAAAAGACTCCAAATAGCCAGGGGAATTTAAAAAAGAAAACCATATCTGGGGGCAATCACAATGCCAGATTTCAGGTTGTACTACAAAGCTGTGGTCATCAAGACAGTGTGGTATGGGCACAGAAACAGACCCATAGATCAATGGAACAGAATAGAGAATCCAGAAGTGGGCCCTCAACTTTATGGTCAACTAATATTCGATAAAGGAGGAAAGACTATCCACTGGAAGAAAGACAGTCTCTTCAATAAATGGTGCTGGGAAAATTGGACAACCACATGCAGAAGAATGAAACTAGACCACTCTCTTTCACCATACACAAAGATAAACTCAAAATGGATGAAAGATCTAAATGTGAGACAAGAATCCATCAAAATCCTAGAGGAGAACACAGGCTTTTTGAACTCTTGGGGTTCAAGAACAACCCTTTTTGATGAACCTTTTTTGAACTCGGCCACAGTAACTTCTTGCAAGATACATCCACGAAGGCAAAAGAAACAAAAGCAAAAATGAAGTATTGGACTTCATCAAGATAAGAAGCTTTTGCACAGCAAAGGGATACAGTCAACAAAACTCAAAGACAACCTACAGAATGGGAGAAGATACTTGCAAATGACGTATCAGATAAAAGGCTAGTTTCCAAGATCTATAAAGAACTTCTTAAACTCAGCACCAAAGAAACCAACAATCCAATCATGAAATGGGCCAAAGACATGAACAGAAATCTCACAGAGGAAGACATAGACATGGCCAACATGCACATGAGAAAATGCTCTGCAGCACTTGCCATCAGGGAAACACAAATCAAAACCACAATGAGATACCACCTCACACCAGTGAGAATGGGGAAAATTAACAAGGCAGGAAACCACAAATGTTGGAGAGGATGCGGAGAAAGGGGAACCCTCTCACACTGTTGGTGGGAATGTGAAGTGGTGCAGCCACTCTGGAAAAGTGTGTGGAGGTTCCTCAAAGAGTTAAAAATAGATCTGCCTTATGACCCAGCAACTGCACTGCTGGGGATTTACCCCAAAGATACAGATGCAATGAAATGCTGGGACACCTGCACCCCAATGTTTCTAGCAGCAATGTCCACAGTAGCCAAACTGTGGAAGGAGCCTCGGTGTCCATCGAAAGATAATGGATAAAGAAGATGTGGTTTATGTATACAATGGAATATTCCTCAGCCATTAGAAACGACAAATACCCACCATTTGCTTCGATGTGGATGGAACTGGAGGGTGTTATGCTGAGTGAAGTAAGTCAATCGGAGAAGGACAAACATTATATGGTCTCATTCATTTGGGGAATATAAATAATAGTGAAAGGGAATAGAAGGGAAGGGAGAAGAAATGGGTAGGAAATACCTGAAAAGGAGACAGAACATGAAGACTCCTAACTCTGGGAAATGAACTAAGGGTGGTGGAAGGGGAGATGGGTGGGGGGTGGGGGTGAATTGGGTGGCGGGCACTGAGGGGGCACTTTACGGGATGAGCACTGGGTGTTATTCTGTATGTTGACAAATTGAACACCAATAAAAAATAAATTTATTATTTTTTAAAAAGTCCTTTAAAGATCTTGGATACTGGCCCTTTATCTGACGGGTCATTTGCACATATCTTCTCCCATTCTGGAGGTTGTCTTTTAGTTTTGTTGAGTGTTTCTTTTGCTGTGCGGAAGATTCTCATCTTGATGAAGTCCCAATAATTCATTTTTGATTTTGTTTCTCTTGCCTTCATGGATATATCTTGCAAGAAGTTGCTGTGGCCAAGTTCAAGAAGGGTGTTGCCTGTGTTCTCTCCTAGGATTTTGTTGGAATCTTGTCTCCCATTTAGATCTTTCATCCATTTTGAGTTTATCTTTGTGTATGGTGTGAGAGAATGGCCCAGTTTCATTCTTCTGCATGTGGATGTCCAATGTTCCCAGCACCATTTATTGAAGAGACTATTTTCCAGTGGATACTCTTTCCTGCTTTGTCGAATATTAGTTGACCATAGAGTTAAGGGTCCACTTCTGGATTCTCTCTTCTCTTCCATTGATCGATGTGTCTGTTTTTATGCCAGTACATAGAAAACCCAAAAGACTCCACCTCAAGATTGCTAAAACTCATACAGCAATTTGGCAGTGTGGCAGGATACCGAATCAATGCCCAGAAGTCAGTGGCATTTCTATACACTAACAATGAGACTGAAGAAAGAGAAATTAGTGAGTCAATCCCATTTACAATTGCACCCAAACGCATAAGATACCTAGGAATACACCTAACCAAAGAGGTAAAGGATCTATACCCGAAAAACTACAGAACACGTCTGAGAGAAATTAAGGAAGTCACAAAGAGATGGAAAAATATTCCATGCTCGGGACCCCTGGGTGGCGCAGCGGTTTGGTGCCTGCCTTTGGCCCAGGGCACGATCCTGGAGACCCGGGATCGAATCCCACATCGGGCTCCCAGTGCATGGAGCCTGCTTCTCTCTCTGCGCCTCTCTCTCTCTCTCTCTCTCTCTGTGACTATCATAAATAAATAAAAATTAAAAAAAAATATTCCATGCTCATGGATTGGAAGAATTACTATTGTGAAAATGTCCATGCTACCCAGGGTAATTTACACATTTAATGCAATCCCTATCAAAATACCATGGACTTTCTTCAGAGGGTTGGAACAAATTATCATAAGATATGTGTGGAATCAGAAAAGACCCCGAATAGCCAGGGGAATATTAAAAAAGAAAACCAAAGCTGGGGGCATCACAGTACCAGATTTCAGGTTGTATTACAAAGCTGTGTTTATCAAGGCAGCGTTTGTCTTTTTTTAAAAGATTGTATTTATTTATTAGAGTGAAAGCATGAGAGAGAGAGCACAAGCAGGGGAAGGGGCAGAGGGAGGAGCAGCCCACTGAGCAGGGAGCCCAGTGTGGGGCTGGATCATGACCTGAGCTGAAGGCAGATTTTTAACCAATTAAGCCCCCCAGGTGCCTCTGTTTTTGTTTGTTTGCTGATTTTTGGTCTTTTCCTTTTTTATTTTATTTTATTTTATTTTATTTTTAAATAATTACAAATCCAGCAGTCTGAAAGACAAAGTTTCCACCCACTTCCTCTTAGAAAGGCCTGGGAGATATAGATAATGACATCATCTTTCCTGGCCAGTATCAGAGTGAAGCAAAGGAAGAGAAGAAAGGGATTTGTGTTAAAGTATAAAGTCCTGATCCAAGATCTTGGGCAGAAGCCATTTACCTCAATGTCTGTTCCTGGTCAGTTTGATTTGGAGGTCTCCAGTGCTTGTCCAGGACCACTTGTCCTGCAGACTCTTTTCCAGCTGTGAGGTGCATATCCCTGGAGTTTGAGTAGTGTCATCTGGGTCATGAGGAAGCCCTGGTATGTCCTTTCCAAGGAAACTCAAGGGATGTTGTTGTTCTTACTTCCAAATGAGAAGGGTGAGTGAAAATTGGAAACATAAGTTTGGAGAGTTGTATCCAGATTTTTAGAAAACTAGAATTCAGGATCCAGTCCAATTTACAGGTATATAACACAACATCAAAGACAATTAACAGGATTATAATCTAATATAAATAAAGATGTGGAGATAATTTCTTTTCTTTAAAATGACCCTCATTTTTAATAATAAAACTAATTTGTCTGTATTAAATTTGGCCTGATTAATTACATAAGTACAACAAGAATAGTGATGGAGTACTCTATGTCTTCTGTTTGTTTTGTTTTTTTAACTGATTTATTGGGAAGCTTTTTTTTTTCAATTTTTTTAATTGGAGTTCAATTTGCCAACATTCAGCATAACACCCAGTGCTCATCCCACCAAGTGCCCCCGTCAGTGCCCATCACCCAGTCACCCTGTCCCCCCACCCACCTCCCCTACCACTAACCCTTGTTCATTTCCCATTTAGGTGTCTCTCATGTTTTGTCTCCCTCACTGATATTTCCCACTCATTTTCTCTCCTTTCCCTTTATTCCCTTTCACTAATTTTTACATTCCCCAAATGAATGAGACCATATAATGTTTGTCCTTTTCCTTTTTTTTTTTTGACATAATCTGTAATTTTAATAATTGCTTGGGATGAGGTACTGTATTTTCTTTTTCTTTCTTTTTTTTGACATATCTGAAATTTTAATAATTGCTTGGGATGAGGTACCATATTTTCTTTTTTTATTTTAATAAATTTATTTTTTATTGGTGTTCAATTTGCCGACATATAGAATAACACTTCTGAAAGAAAATGAGAAAGACTGTCCTTTTCCGATTGGCTTATTTCACTCAGCGTAATACCCTCCAGGTCCCTCCACATCGAAGCAAATGGTGGGTATTTGTCGTTTCTCATGGCTGAGTAATATTCCATAGTATACAGAGACCACATCTTTTTTATCCATTCATCTTTCGATGGACACCGAGGCTCCTTCCACAGTTTGGCTATTGTGGACATTGCTGCTAGAAACATCGGGGTGCAGGTGCCCCGGCGTTTCACTGCATCTGTATCTTTGGGATAAATTCTACTGGGAAGCTTCTAAGCCAAGGTACCAGGTTGATTTATTTTCATGGGGCTGTTTAGCTCAGTAAACTCATCTTTAGTTCCTAACACTGACTGATTGTGAACTAATTAACATGAGTTCACTCCATGGTGAGTCAGAAAATGCATCAAGTTGTTCGTCACACAAGGAAAATTTTTACTTGCAGCAGATAATGAGATCACAGGGTATGGCTTCCAAAGCTATGACTTCCAGAGGGTGGATGAATGTGTTCCTTTTGTTTAGGATTAGGATGAATATTTAGATAAGGAAGCCTTTTCACCCTATGTAGAGGCAGGTAAGGTCACACATGCAACTTATAGACACAAGCCTATACATGCCCTGTATGTTAGTAAATGAGGCTGAAGCTACTCCTTGGGCAGAGCTTTTAGTATTATAATGAAGTAAAGGTAACTGCAGGTATTCTAGACCTCCCCCCATGGTCCATCTGCACAGGCATGAGTCAGATTTAGCTCAAAGGGTCTGCATGGTCTGAGGCAGGAGGACTTGTCAGGGCAATCACCATCACCTGGGGAGTAGTTTCTGGTTTCTTTTACCTGAGTCAAGAGGAAAGTCAGAAAGAAGAGCTTAGGTGAAAATATAAGATGAGGTTGGTGAGTCCAAGCAGATGGGCAATAGAGGCCAGGTCCTGGGGTCTATCTGTGGCATGATCTTATTCAAGTTGATGTACCTCTCTTCTGAAGATGATATTCCAGTCAAAGTTTTGATGATATAATCACTGTCCTATTATGAGGAAAACAGATTCTCATTGAACGTACGTAAACAACGAATTATCTTACCATAAAAAGAATTCTCAAAAAAAAAAAAAAAAAGAATTCTCAAAGAGTTTTGAATTTTGGAGAAATCAAGTAGGGAGAAAAAGTAAATGTTTTATCTTTGTTCACAAGGTATATCTTACCAAACTGTTGATAGCTTAAGAGAAAACAGAAAAACACTTTTTCAAAATCTAGAGAAACATTAGAGAATCATCAATGTCTTAAGTCATAAAAATTAAAATTCAGTTCATTTGGTCCCATTATTAAATTTTGTTCTGTCAGAATCCAGTTTTTCCACTAGTTTTAGAAATTTTTACCCAGTTCAGTTTTATGTGCCGAAATGATCAGAAAATTGTATTCTAGAGTAATTATCATGCTCCTTTTTATGAATTTATTTGAAAATAAAACACATTTTTTTATCCCCATTGAAAACTTCTATGTAAAACAGTAACTGTCTATAAGTTACTGTTTGTTTATTTATTTAAAAGTCTTAAATATGGCATAAGGGTCTGATTAGAGCTCATTACAATGCAAGTGATGAACAAATTTGGTCATTCTTGTGACATATAACATTTTAAAATAATAATTAGAATTATGGCTGATAATATTACATCAGGACATACCACAATTTTAGATATTTTACACTATGTCTAGTACACATATTAATATTTACATAAACTATATAAGATTTAGCTTCACCTACTTGACAATGCTTCCCATGTAATTTAACATGCCAAATAAGCCTCATTATAGTTTAGTCTCTCCCTTTTCATAACAAGAAAGAACAACCCTTTGAATGTTCTGATGACTCTCTGGAAATTTCAGAGTTGATTTGTGGCCAAAGGACATCATTTTAAATTTGATTTGAAGAAGTTTGTAAAAAATATCAAAAGGTTTTGGACACTTGACTAATAGGATAATAGGTGGCTGTGATATGATACTTACTTCTATTTAACCAAAGTGACAAAGACTTCACAGGCAAATACAGAAAGTTACATAATCGTGAGTAAAATTTAGCTTTTTTTAATATTAAAAAGACTCCTGTTTTCTTATTTAAGGACTGATGATAAAGATATCATTAAGCACAGAATATTATTTTAATAAAATACCTGTTTTCCAGGCAGTTAATTTTGAAAGGTAAAAAAATAATTAAAAACTCTGTAATCTCTTATCAAGAGCAAGCCAATAGTTCAAAAAACCTTGTCCTTCATAGACACGGCCAACAAGCACATAAGAAAATGCTCTGCATCACTTGCCATCAGGAAAATACAAATCAAAACCACAATGAGATACCAACTCACACCAGTGAGATGGTGAGAATTAACAAGGCAGGAAACAACAAATGTTGGCGAGGATGTGGAGAAAGGGCAACCCTCCTGCACTGTTGTTGGGAATGTAACCTGGTGCAGCCACTCTGGAAAACTGTGTGGAGGTTCCTCAAAGAGTTAAAAATAGATCCGCCCTATGATCCAGCAAGTGCACTGCTGGGGATTTACCCCAAAGATACAGATGCAGTGAAACACCGGGACACCTGCACCCCAATGTTTATAGCAGCAATGTCCACAATAGCCACACTGTGGAAGGAGCCTTGTGTCCATCGAGAGATTAACAAGACAACAAATGTTGGAGAGGATGTGGAGAAAGGGGAAAGATGAATGGATAAAGAAGATGTGGTCTATGTATACATTGGGATATTCCTCATCCGTTAGAAACGACAAATACACACCATTTGCTTCAACATGGATGGAACTGGAGGGGATTATGCTGAGTGAAGTCAGTGGAGAAGGACAAACATTATATGGTCTCATTCATTTGGGGAATATAAGAAATAGTGAAAGGGATTATAGGGGAAAGGAGAGAAAATGAGTGGGAAATATCAGTGAGTGTGACAGGACATGAGAGACACCTAACTCTGGGAAACAAATCAGGGGTAGTGGAAAGGGAGGTGGGTGGGGGGACAGGGTGACTGGGTGATGGGCACTGAGGGGGGCACTTGACAGGATTAGCCCTGGGAGTTATATGTTGGCAAATTGAACTCCATAAAAAATATACAAAAAGAAAACCTTTGTCCTTTTAGAAAAAGAAAACCAAATTTTAATTTTCTACTAGTGTACTTTTGATATTAAAATTCATTCTTCAATAAAATTATCTTAATCTTAGCCAGCTTGACCACATATCAAAATTCCTTTTCAAAGAATCTTTTTTCACAAATCCTCTATAGCTTTTTCATTTTCTTTTTTAACATTCAAATTTTATCCTAAGTTTTCCCTCTTTAAATAATCAGCCTCATTTTAGGACAAAATTATTTTTTCATCAACACCAACAAAATGCATTTCCATTCCTTATACCTTCTTTTCCTGAAAGCATATATCTTACTTAACTTTCATGTAGAGATGAACATCTCTTGCTGTTTCTAGTACCTTTAACCACATACATTAATTAGAATTCTTAACTCTTGGAAAATTTAATTTCTAGCAAATACTAAGAAATTGTGAACTGTTATATCACGAATCTTTAAATTAGCAAATTTATGAATACATTTCATGATTTTTCTTTTTTATATTTTTTTTTTCATAAATATGAGACAGAAGAAGAGGCATAGGCAGAGGGAGAAGCAGGCTCCCTATGGGGAGCCCGATATGGTACTTGATCCTGGGACTCCGGGATCATGACCTGAGCCAAAGGCAGATGCTCAACCACTGAGCCACCCAGTCATCCCACATTTCATAATTTCTGGAAATGTGCTTTCTAATAGTACAATCTTTAACTAAAGCACAAAAAATGTTTGCTAAGAGATCCAAATTTATCTTTAATTTCTGTGTAATAAGGAAGCCAAAAGTTCAGTAATTAATGCTCTTATTTGGATAATAAGATAACTTAGCAAAACTTTAAAAGTTTCAAGTTGCCAAAAAGATTTTGAAAGCTGTTTTTAAGTGAGAGTTTCATTATACCAAACTATTATTAGCATGTTTTGTAACAGAGATAACATGAGCTTATTTTATTTTATTTTATTTTATTTTATTTGTATTTTTTTTATTGGAGTTCAATTTGCCAACATATAGTATAACACCCAGTGCTCATCCCGTCAAGTGCCCGCCTCAGAGCTTATTTTATTTCAGTAGACCTAGATAGAATAAACATTTTATATTTAATGTTTATAACTCTAAAGACACCCTTGTTTTAAGTAAACCCACAAACTTAAATTAGCTTTATTACCAAATATTTTCCTAGATCACATGAACCTGAAATTCATTTTCATTCATTGTTTTTATTTTATTTTGGAGAATTTTTATTTTTTATTTTTATTTTTTTTTAAGATTTTATTTATTTATTCATGAGAGAAAGAGAGGCAGAGACACAGGCTGAGGGAGAAACAGGCTCCATGCAGGGAGCCCAATGTGGGACTTGATCCCAGGACCTCAGGATCATGCCCTGGGCTGAAGGCAGGGGCTAAACTACTGAGCCACCCAGGGATCCCTTATTTTTGAGAATTTTTAAAAAGTTGTATTTATCTATAAGTAACTTCTACACCCAACATGGGGCTGGAACTCATGAACCTAAGGACCAGTGTGTGACTGGTTCATGAACCCAAGAACTGAGCCAGCCTGGCACCCTTATTTTTAAGAATTTTTGTGAATACTAAAATTATCTAATTGCTTACTTTTCTTTAAACTGACTTAGAGTTGTTTTACAAGTTAATTTTAGCAATATGTTAGAGGTAGAAAATGCCATATATTCACAATAGACACAATTGACATAAATATACAGATAGAGATATCTTGTCATTATCAATATTTGTGGAGAAGATTTTTGAGATTTATGTTCGTCCCTGGAAGAAATCTTGAGGCTGAGGTGTTGGGTTTGTCAGGTGAGTCCTTTTGGCAGTTCATATTTTTAAAAAGCCTCTGTTCTTTCTTTTTTCTCCTTTGGTCTCAGGTGGCCTGGGTTTATATTTTAAAGACATGATTAGATTTATAACTTAAGGGACAGATAAAGAATGTAAGTTCTCCCGTGAATGACTTTGGTTTTCTAAGGCCAATAATTTAAAAGCCTTTTGAGATAAATAGAGGAGGTTTTGGATTTGGTAAAGGAAGAGGTGAACTATGAATTGCTTCTAGAATTACTTTTCTAGTTTTGCGATGGTTTGTAAAATAAGGACAGTTGCTTTTAATTACACCAAGAATTGAGTTCCAGCCAGAATGTGATATTAAAGGAAGAACATATAGCTACATATGTTGATTTTTTTAGTTGTGTTTGTTTATTTTTTAGTTCTGGTTTTCCCTTGACTGATTAAAAGAGTAATGTAGAAGTTTATCAAGAAATCCTTTAGTATCTCACCAACTCTGGTAGGGACCCATCAGGGGCCCTCCTCTAAAGGTAGACAGAACTTTTGTTTATGGTCATGCAAAGACAATTCAGAGGATAACTGGAATGAGGATTGAAATAAAGGAGGGTAGAGGGAAGCAGTAAGATTATGTCAGTCTTACAGTCTTTTGTACTAGGTATGTCATGTCTTTTTAAATTTTTATCACTTTTTTTTTTTTTTTTTTGCTGTGAGTTTCAGTGAAGTTATTTTTGGAATTTTGAAGCTTTTGCTTTTAAGTAGACTTCTTAAGTGACCTTATCTAATTGGAACATTCCTCATAATGGCCATTGTAATTCTGGGTTGTAATTCCCCTGAAGGCTGGCAGCAGTTTGGTAGGACCCTAACTTCAAATGAAGTTTAAACCACATTTCTGTCTGGCCATATCTAGTCATGAATAGGGCATAGCTAACATTTCTATCTGGCCTTATTTTGGGGGACCCCAGCCTGACAGTTACCAAGCCATGTTCTTCAGGACACAAAACAAGCTTGCAGATTTTTATGGCTTCCAGGACCACAGTTCTTAGATACAAAATAAGCCGGTGTATGAGAAGATGGATCACTTAACTCTTTGGATTTTAAGAATCCCATTCTCTTATTATTTAGTTATTCTTTTCTTTTTTTTTTTTTTAAGATTTTATTTATTTGAAAGAGAGAGCACAAGATGGGGGAGGAACAGAGGGAGAGGAAGAAACAGACTCCCCACTGAGCAGGGAACACCACGTGGGGCTCAATATCAGAATCCTGGGATCCCAACCCAAGCTGAAGGCAGGGGCTTAACCAACTGAGCCACCCAGGCGCCCCTAGTTACTATTTTTCTTTTACCCAAGCCTTTGCATCATGCGCACAGTAACAGAATCCAGCAGTACTGAGGAGATAGCAGTGTGGATGCCAGCAGTAGCTAAAGAACTAGGGGCTGGGGCAGGATTGAACCAGCACACCTGCCACCGCCATTCCCAACATGGACTCTGAGAACAGAACCAAGGACGGACTGAGCTTGAGAAGTTACAGCAAAGGGGCCAACAGAAGACCCTGTGTGCACCACCAGCAGTCCTCAGAGTGGACTGACCCAGGGGACTATAGTAGGTGGGGCCCTACAGACTGGAACGGGAAAGGAATTAAGCCGGCAAACCCCACTAAATGACTGAACTAAGGGCTAACAACTGGCACTCTGTTGGTCCCTTTTCTCAATATAGACCGATCATTAACTCTGGCCTGGAGAACCAATTAGATCAGGAGCTTGGAGCAAAGACAGCAGAGCTCCGAGTAGTTACCATAGCCCTCAGAAACTCAAAGACAGTGAACTCAAAAGGGTGCCATGGGTTTTCAGGGTGCCATGCCTGTGTTTCTCATGTTCCCTGAATCTGTTAGAAACACACACAAATTCAACCGAGTAAATTGGAAGGTCTGATTGGCTTCTGTAAACACTATAAATCAGACAGCATCCCATATAATAAGTAGAGAGGAGCTCTGCAGAGCTGCAGGAAAGGAAAGGAAATGATTTTAAAGGCAGAGAGAGGGCATTAAATAAAAGGGATTCTGTATTAGCAAGAAATGCATCGTTTCAGCAAGGTCAGCCTCTAAAAGGGAAGGAGTCTCTCAGGTGATGGCCTCCTCGTGTTGGCCAGAAATTTCCAATTTTTGGCTGGTTCAAGATTTCCTTGCTTAACAGTTGAAACTACAGTTATGTTGGGTATAAAATCTTGGTTTACTGATGGGGCCTTAATCTAAGTGACTCCATATCTCCATTTTGGGCCTGTGGTTTTCTTTTTTAACAGTTCTATTTTTAATTTTTCTAAGGATTCTGTAAATTGTTGTACACAGTGGCTGTGCCAATTTATAGTCCCAACAGAAGTGCACAATGGTTTCCATTTTTCTACATCCTCAGCAGCTTTGTTATTTCTTGTCTTTTTGATGGAATTCTAACAGGTGTGATGTCATGGTGATTTTGATTTGCATTTTCCTAATGACCAATGATGTTGAACGTTTTTTTGTATACCTGATGACCATTCTTTTATCTTTGGGAAAATGTCCATTTAGGTTTTTGCTTACTTTTTAATTCAGTTTTTTTTTTCTTTTTGTTTTGTTTTGTTTTTGCTTTTTTGCAGGTCTTCCTTCCCCATTCTTCAGGGGCAAAAGCAAATTTTAGAACACATTTTTTTTCCTATCCCTTCTCATTGTTTTTATTTACTTTTATTTATTTGTTTTTAGTTATATACATTTTTAAGTAAGAAATATATGTCCTGTGATCTTTATAAGACTGAATTATTCTGCACAAGCATATGGAAGTAAATCTGTTTTAGGCCTCCGTTTTAGCAGTTACCCCTTTGGGGCACCTGGGTGGCTCAGTTGGTTGAGCATCCAACTCTTGATTTTGGGTCTGGTCATGATCTTGGGGTCAGGAGACCAAGCCCTGAATTGGGCTCCACACTCAACAGAGAGTCTGCATAGAATTCTCCCTCTCCCTCTCCCTCTGCCCCTCCTCCCACTCGAGCTCTCTCTGTCTCTTTCTAAAATAAATAAATAGATGAATAGATAAAATTATATTTTCAATGAGGCCTTTCCTGACCACCTTAAGAATTGCAACCACACCCTGTACTTCCTACTCTTTCTGTTTCTCTTTCCAGTATTTGTCATTGTCTTACATACCACATATTTTCCTTCTTTCTTTCTTTTCATCTATCTCCCCCACCAGAAAGCAAGCTCTATGAAGGCAGGGATTTTTGTGGCAACTCCTCTGTTGAGTCTCACCTCTAGAACACTGGGGAGGAGTGTAGGGGAGGGTGAAGAGAGCAGACCCAAGTTCTAAGTCGGCTTTGTGAGCATGGGTATGTTTGCCTGTCTGTGACAAATAGCGAGCCTGTTTTGTTTTGTTTTGTTTTGTTTTGTTTTGTTTTGTTTTTAAACAGCTTCTGGGGAGATTAAGATGAATGACTTCGAAGAGAAGGATGTTGATGAATTCAACTCCAATGGTTTTAAGTGCCCAATGTGCTTTGCAGTGATGGAAAGAAAGTGTGACAATGAGCTCAAGCGGTGCACAGCAGATAAGATCAAGTGTGTTGAATTTTCTGGCATCATAAACACAGGTACTTTTCTAGTATGCAATATTGTGTAGATACAGTACAAGTGGCACTCTCTCATAAGCTTAGGGGTATGTGTCCCAAGGTGGGTGTTGAAGAGAAACAAGCTTTTGTCCAAATTTCTTAGAAACAAAGATACTATAGTAGCCTCATGCTGAAAATGTATCTAACTGACTTTCTCACATTCTATCATTTATTTATAAATTTTTACATGGTTTTATCAACAATCTCTGCTAGCTTTGAGGAAGTTGGCTCAGCATATTGGGTGAATCTTCATCCTCCTCTAACTTCCATTATTTTTTTTTAAAAACATGGGTAATTTGTGTTCTCCACTCCACTGGGGTTTTTAATTTTCAGAGTAGAAGCTTTGGAGAAAGGCAATGAGTAAAACATAAACTAGCTTCAGAGAGACTGTAAAGCTTAATTTATTCTACTTGCTTTTAAGAAATCCAACACAAAATTCTAAATTGAAAATAAAAATTAGAAATGAATTAGAAGCAGTAGTATAGTTTAGCATGAAGGGCAGGGGGGAGAATTCCAGGAGGGCTGGATTATTTGCATGGTTATTCTTTACCTTCTCACTTTCGCCTGCTGACTCCGGGAGTTTAGCCTTCTTGGAGTTCATCCTAGGTGTTGAAATTAAAGGGGCTAGTCATGTCAGTTAGTCTCTTACATACTTATGTTTCTGCTTTCTATAATTTAGGTAGCAGAGTGATTCTTTGCTTTAAAATAGCAATCACTGGGTATGGATATGGCGCCCTCCCAGAGGAAGTAAAATGAAATTACAGAGAACATAGAGCTACCGCCATATGTTAGGATGTTTCTAAAGACACTTTGAGAGGGAAGCCAATCAGAATGAGCTTTTAAATGGTTATTGTTAATTCTTAAAAGATGACTCAAACCAAGAATAAAAGGACATTAGATTTATGTTTCATCATGGAGGGTACACATAACTGCAATACAGGTACATGCAGCTCCACACAAAGTCATTTGAAGATTAATAAGAACTAAGGACTAAGAACAAGTTCTTACTGCATCTGCAAGAAATGTTTATAAAGACATGCTAGACCCACAATTGGTAATATGGATTGGAATTTTTTTTACTTAAAGAAGGTTTGGAAACTATTAACACTATTTGATTGAGATAGGTTGTGAGAGGATTTAGGCACCTGGAGGCTCTGTGGTTGGAGGATACCATTCCAGCCCATTGTCTCTGCCAGAGACAGTTGTGTTGGATGACACACACAAGTATGGCCTGGCTTACGTCTTACTCTAGTCCAGCCTGGGTGGGTCAAACCTGGTGTATAAGAAAGGAGGAGGAGAAAGGCAGTCTTTTTTTTTTTTTTTTTTTTTTTTAGATCTTAAAGACATCGCTATTGAACTGAAGAAATGCATACAAGCACACCTATGCAAAGAGACGATAACTTATATGGGTTTTCCAATTGCTAATGGGAGTAAAAATTGCAGATCAGCCATCAGAAATGGGGCCAGAGTCAGACCCCCAACCCCCATCTTCTTTGTTCTCTTCCTGGAGAAGATGCTTCATTGAGCTCCTGCAAGAGCCCAGCCATCTCTATTTATGGATTAAATGTGGTGCTGTGTGGGTTTTTTGTTTTGTTTTGGTTTGGTTTGGTTTGTGTTTTCCTTCATGTCTATTAGTTTCTTGATGAGTATATAAAGTTGTCTATTTATTTACTCATTCAGCAAGATGTGTCTATTGTGTGCCCAGTCTCACTGGGTGAGGATGAGACTCAATCAGTATTGGCTCCCTGTCTTTGAGAAGATCCAGGGCCTTTAGAGAATGAAGACATGTATAGGTGACATGCTTCAAAAGCAATACAAGAAGTGAGAATACGAGTGATACTTGTGCCCAAATAGCCCAAAGTGATTGCTCTAGATGCAAAGTAGAAGTGGAAGAGTATGGATTCTACAAGGGAAATCTTAAGATTCTAGATGAATTTTGAGGAGATCTGTATCTGTAGTATTTGGCAGCATGGATAACGTGCATTGGAGCCTGGGGTGGGGGAAGTGGGCCTATGCTAACGTGCATCAGCTGAGGTGTTAGGGGGAGTGAGGGAGAGGAAGGTATCAATAAATACATGGTTCTGGCTAGAAGTCTCTTTCTGTGAGTGACAGAAGGTGCCACTGCTCCCACCATGCTGGGACACTATTCATCTCAGTCCACTGAAGACATGATCCAAAGGATGATTTCTCTCAGTGGTTCTCACCCATGACTGCTCATTACAATCACCTACTGGCTTTATTTTTTTAATTAAAGTTTTTGTTTTTATTTCACTTAGTTAACATACAATGTTACGTCAGTTTCAGGTGTACAATATGATTCAACACTTCTGTACACCCCCTATGCTCATCATAAGTGGACTCCTTAATCCCCACACCTGTTTCACCCATCCCCCCGCCCCCCTCCCTTCTGGTAACCATCAGTTTTCTCTATAGTGAAGAGTCTGTTTCTTGCTTTCTCTCTTTTCCATTTGCTTGTTTTGTTTCTTAAATTCCACAGATGAATGAAATCACATGACATTTCTTTCTCTGATTTATTTCACTTACCTTTATACTCTTTACCTCCATCCATGTCATTACAAATGGCACAATTTCATTCCTTTTTATGGTTGAGTAATATTTCACTGGTAATATACCACCTCTTCTTTATCCATTCATCAATTGATGAACACTTGGACAGCTTCCATATCTTGGCTATTGTAAATAAAGCCGCTATAAGTATAGGGATGCATGTATCACTTTGAATTAGTATATTTGTAATCTTTTGGGTAAATACCCGGTAGTGTGATTACTAAATAATAGGTCAGTTCTATTTTTAACTTTTTTGTGAACTCATTATTGTTTTCCAGAGTGGCTGTACCAGTTTGCATTCCAACCAACAGTGTAAGAGATTTCCCCTTTCTCCACATCCTTGGCAACACCTGTTATTTTCTTGTGCTGTTAATTTTAGTCATTCTGACAGGTGTGATGTGATATTTCATTGTAGTTTTGCTTTGCATTTCCCTGAAGGTAAGTGATGCTGAGCATCTTTTCCTGTGTCTGTTGACCATCTAGATTTCTTCTTTGGAGAGATGTCTATTCCATATCTCCTGCCCATTTTTTAATTGGATTTTATGTTCTATTTTTTGTTTTATGTTTATGTTGCATGTTATAAGTTCTTTATATATTTTGGAAACTCGCCCTTTATCAGATATGTGATCTTCTCCCATTCTAAGGGTTGCCTTTTAGTTTTCTTGGTTATTTCCTTTGCTGTGCAGAAGCCTTTTATTTTGATGTAGTCCCAATAGTTCATTTTTGGGACTAGCCTAAAGAGACATATCTAGAAAGAAGCTGCTGTGACTGATCAAAGAAGTTACTGCCTGTGTTCTTCTCTAGGATTTTAATGATTTCAGGTCTTTACTTCATTTGAATTTATTTTGTACATGGTGTAAGAAAATGGTCCAGTTTCATTCTTTTGCATGTAGCTGTCCAGTTTTTCCAATACCATTTGTTGAAGAGACTGTCTTTTCCCCATTGGATACTCTTGCTTTGTCAAAGATTAATTGATATGATCGTTGTGGGTTCATTTCTGAGTTTTCTATTATTTTCATTGATCTATGTTCCTGGTTTTTTACCAGTACTGTACTGTTTTGATGGCTACAGCATTGATATATAACTTGAATTCCAGAATTGTGACACTTCCAGCTTTGCTTTTCTTTTTGAAGATTGCTTTGGCTATTCAGGATCTGTTGTGATTCCATACAAATTTTAGGGTTATTTGTCCCAGCTCTGTGAAAAATGCTATTTTGATAGGCACTGTCTCAAATATGTAGATTGCTTTGGATAGTATGGACATTTTAACAATATTTGTTAAAACAATATTGTTCCATTCTGTGAGCATGGAATGTTTTTCCATTACTTTGTGTCATCTTAAATGTCTTTGTAGTTTTCAAAATACAGGTTTATCACTTCTAGTTATTCCTAGGTATCTTATTATTTTTTTAAGATTTTTATTTATTTGAGAGAGCAAGAGCAAGCACAAGTGGGGGGTCAGAGGCAGGGGGAGAAGCAGACTTCTCAGTGAGCAGGGAGCCCAACTTGGGGCTCCATTGCAGGACCCTGAGATCATGACCCAAGCCAAAGGCAGATGCTTAATCAACTGAGCCACTCAGGTGCCCTTTTTCATTTGTTTTTATGTACACTTTTATTTCTTTGATTTCCTGGTTGACCCATTAATTGTTTAGTAGCATATTGTTTAACCTCCATGTTGTCTTTCCAGATTTTTTCTTATGTATGACTTTTAGTTTCATAGAGTTGGTCAAAAAGTATGCATGGTATGATTTCAATCTTGAATTTGTTGAGGTTTGTTCTGTGTGCTAATGTGTGATCTATCTGCAGGATGTTCTGTAAGCACTTGAAGAGAATGTGTATTTTGTGGTTTTAGGATGGAATGTTCTGTTAAGTTCATCCATCTGGCCCAGTGTGTCATTCAAAGCCATTGTTTCCTTGTTGATTTTCTACTTAGATGATTTGTCCATTGGTGTAAGTGAGGTGTTAAAGTACCCTACTATTATTGTATCATTATCCATGAGTTTCTTTATGTTTTTTATTAATTGATTTGTATATTTAGGTGATCACAAGTTGGGAGCATAATTATTTACAATTGTTAGATCTTCTTGATGGATAGACTCCTTAGTTGTGATATAGTCCCCTTCTTCATTCTTGTTACAGTCTTTGGTTTAAAATCTAGTTTGTGGGGCAGCCCAGGTGGCTCAGCGGTTTAGCGCTGCCTTCAGCCCAGGGCATGATCCTGGAGACCCGGAATCGAGTCCCACGTCAGGTTCGCTGCATGGAGCCTGCTTCTCCCTCTGCCTGTGTCTCTGCTCCCCCCCTTCTGTGTCTCATGAATAAATAAATAAAATGTTTTAAAAATAAAATAAATAAAATAAAATCTAGTGTGTGTGATATAAGTATGGTTACTCCAGCTTTCTTTTGACAACCATTAACATGGTAGATGGTTCTCCTTCCCTCCACCTTCAATCTGCAGGTATCTTTAGGTCTAAAATGAGTCTCTTCAGTTGCTACATGAAAAGATAAGAGATGCTTGCACTCATCCACAATTTGTGACTGATGTAATGAAGCCTCTACAAATTGAGAACATCATCGATCAAGAAGTGCAGACGTTATCTGGTGGTGAACTGCAGCGAGTGGCTTTAGCACTTTGTTTGGGCAAGCCTGCTGATGTCTATTTAATTGATGAACCATCTGCATATTTGGATTCTGAGCAAAGATTGATGGCAGCTCGAGTTGTCAAACGTTTCATACTCCATGCTAAGAAGACAGCCTTTGTTGTGGAACATGACTTCATTATGGCCACCTATCTAGCAGATCGAGTCATCGTTTTTGATGGTATTCCATCTAAGAACACAGTTGCAAACAGTCCTCAGACTCTTCTGGCTGGCATGAATAAATTTTTGTCTCAGCTTGAAATTACATTCAGAAGAGATCCAAACAACTATAGGCCAAGAATAAACAAACTGAATTCAATTAAGGATGTAGAACAAAAGAAGAGTGGAAACTACTTTTTCTTGGATGACTAGACTGAATCAGAATATTGAGAAGCCATTTCTTAACATTTATTGGGATTTTTGTCGTATAAAACTTTAATCAGGTTTTATGCCCCACATACTCTGGAGCTTGAAGTATAATTTACTTAATGTAATATCAAAAGCCAGTTGTGTTGTAAATTATAGTCTGAACACAGAAAATGCACTTTTCTGTTCTTGATGAGGCCCTTGTGTATAACATTCTAAAATGAAGACATTTCAAGCTACACAAATTACCTCCAGGTTTTCATGATGTATGGGAAGATTTTCAGTAGGTGTTACCATATTCGTGTACCAAATGCTGACCAGTGTTGCCCCCTTTTAAAAATCTTGAAAAAAGCTTTCTTGACTTCGTTTGCCAAATATTCCACTATAATATAGAAACTGCCCTTATTTTAAAAGCCGGTCGAAGATTCCACTAATGAAATTTGATAAACATCAGGATTATAAAAAAATAAAAAAAATAAAAATAAAAATAAAATGAGTCTCTTGTAGGCAGCTTATGAATAGGTCTTTTTTTAAATACATTCTGATACCTTATGTCTTGATTGGAGCATTTAGTCCATTTATATTCTGAGTGATTTTTGATAGGAATTTGGTGACATTGTATTGCCTGTAAAGCTGGTGTTTCTGGTTATGTTCTCTGCCCCCTTCTAGTCTTCTAGTCTTTGTTGCTTTTGGTCTTTCTTTCTCACTGAAAGAGTCCCCCTCTAATATCTCTTGTGGGGCTGATTCAGTGGTCATGAACTCCCTTAGTTTTTGTTTGGAAAACTCTTTATCTCTCCTTCTATTCTAAATGACAGCTTTCCAGGGCAAAGTGGCCTGGCTGTGGTGTGTTCTTCCCATTCAGCACATTGAATATATCCTGCCACTTGTTTCTGTCCTCCCAAGTTTCTGTGGGCAGATGTGCTGCAAACCCACTTGTCTTCTTTTGTCAGTTAAGGACTTTTTTCCCCTTGCTCCTTTCAGGATTCTTTCCTTGTCTGTGTATTTTGTGAATTTGACTATGATGTGTCTTGCGATATGTGGCTTTTGTTAAATTTAATGGGAGTTTCTCTGTGCTTCTAGGTATTGACACCTGTATCCTCCCCTAGACTAGCTAAGTTTCCAGCTATAATTTGCTTCCAGCTATAAGTGGCTCAGATAGGCCTTCTGACCTTTATCTCTCTTTTAATCTCTGGGACTCCTATGATACTCCATTATAATAAGCTACTGAGTTTCCTAAGTGAACTTTTGAGCCCCATTACCTTTGTTTCTCTCTTCTTTGCAGCTTCATTATTTTCCATAATTTTATCTTCTATACACTGATTCATTCTTCTGCTTTGTCCATCTAGGTCTGCATTTCACTTATAGCATTTTTAATTTTGGCCTGAGCAGATTTTAGTCCTTTTATCTGTGCAGTAAGTGATTCTCTAGTGTCTTCTATGTTTTTTTTTTAACCCAAGCCCAGCTAGTACCATTACAATTGTTGTTTTAAATTCTAATTCAGACATCTTATTAATTAAATCTTTGGCTGTCATTTCTTCCTGCTCTTTGTCTTTCTTTTGGGTGAATTATTCTGTCTTGCCATTTTGGATGGAGAGAAAAAAAGCAGAATAAAATAAAAATTAAAAAATCAAAAAAATTTTAAGATAAAATATAATGAAATACATGAAGGAAGCTAGATCCTAGGTGTGTTTTGGTCTTCTTGTTACAAGACGCTTGATAGAATAAAAGGTAGGAAGAAAGAAAAGGAAAAGAAAAAATTTTTGAAAAATGAATTGTTCTTTCTGTATCCAAGAAAAAAGAAAAAAGAGAGAAAACCAAAAAAAAACAAAAAGAAACAAAAATTTAAAAACCTAATGGATGCTGGATTCTGTTTCCCATAGAGCTGAAGCTTTGCAGCATTCTGTGATCAGTAGGCCTGTGCTGGTGTTCTAGGGGTTGGGGGAAAGGCCTGCCCCTGATTCTCAGGTGGAATTGCCCTAGTGGGGATGTGCCTGCAAGGTGCAGGGGGCGGAGCTCGGTGCACCTGCTCTGTTCTCCACTTGGTGGCAGTGTTTAGCTCACTGAGGTGGATCAGGCTGACGGGCACTAGAAGAGCATGGCCTTGCCCCATCCTCTCGCTTAGGAGCAGGAAATGCAAGCTACCCTTCTTCAGTAAGCCTTCACAATGTGCAGACAATGACCCCTCCTCTTTCTATGACTTCTGTCAGATTCCTGCCTTCACCCTGTGTCTGAACTGTTTGCCTGCCAAATGGCACAGCTCTCCTGTTTTGTTTTGTTTAATCATTTAAATTCGGTTGGCCAACATAATTATTCCAGATGTAGAGCTCTGTAATTCATCAGTTGTGTATAACACCCAATGCTCAGCACATCACTTGCCCTTCTTAATGCCTATCACCTAGTTACTCCATCCCCCACCCCTCTCCCCTCCAGCGACCCTCAGTTTGTTTCCTTCAGTTAAGAGTCTCGTGGATTTATCTCAGGCACAGCTGTATTTGAAAACCCCACACTTCAGGTACCCCCACTGGTTGGACCGGCACTGATCCTCTGGGGAAGGGTCTCCCTGTGCAGTGACCAGTGCCAGCTTGTCTCTGAAGACAGTGGTGGGACTGTGCAGCAGTTCTCGGTTTATGCTAAGTCACAACACACAGCCTGCACCGGGGATTGTTGCCTTCAGCTGGCATCTTTGTTCCTATACTGGTGAGCTGGGCAACTCGATGAGCCTACAGGATCCTTTGTCCATGGAGAGGCCATATTACCACTGGCATATGCACTCCAAGTGGGGAACCACTTCTTCCCTGTGGCTGTGGGGAACCTCAGAATGCCCAGTGCTGGGGCTCTGCCCTGGTCTTCCACTGGAGCATCACTCAATTCCCCAGGTGCAAACCTAGCAATGTCTTGGACTTCTGAAGCTTCAGACTCTGCACTCAGCTGTATATAGAAAACTGGTGGTATTGTAAACCTCACCCTTTTTTTTTTTTCAGTGATTTTTCTCTCTCTCCTTCTCTCTGGCTACTCCCTTCTCTGAGCAGCACCCATGATTCTTTTCTCCCAAGAATCAACTCTAGAGTTCTTACCTTCCACACATCATTTTTCTAGTTTGTAGACATGCAGCTATGTTCTCTAAGACTTCCAATCAATGTCTTGGGTGTTCAGAATGATTTGATAGTTAGCTAGCTGTGTTTGAGGGAGGAGGAAAGCTGAGGGTCACCCTACTACTCCACCATCTTATGTCTCTCCAAGTTTCATGACTTCTTTATATATTTTGTGTATTAACACTTGATCAGATATGTCAGGCAAATATCTTCTCCCATTCTGTAGTTTAGGTTTTTAAAAATATTTTAAATATTTATTTGTTTGAGAGAGAGAGTGCAAGAGAACAAGAGAGAGCACTGAGGGAGAAGGAGAAGTAGACTCCCTGCTGAGAAGAGAACCTGATGTGGGACTCAATCCCAGGACTCCAGGATCATGACCTGAGCCAAAGGCAGACACTTAACAACTGAGCCACCCAGGCACCCCTGTAGTGTTTTTTTGTTGTTGTTGTTGTTTTAATCTTTTTTTTTATAAATTTATTTTTTATTGGTGTTCAATTTGCCAACATATAGAATAACACCCAGTGCTCATCCCATCAAGTGCCCACCTCAGCGCCCGTCACTCAGTCACCCCCACCCCCTGCCCTCCTCCCCTTCCACTACCCCTAGTTCGTTTCCCAGAGTTAGGACTCTTCATGTTCTGTCTCCCTTTCTGATATTTCCCACTCATTTTTTCTCCTTTCCCCTTTATTCCCTTTCATTATTTTTTATATTCCCCAAATGAATGAGACCATATAATGTTTGGTCCTACGATTGACTTATTTCACTCAGCATAATACCCTCCAGTTCCATCCATGCCAAAGCAAATGGTGGGTATTTGTCGTTTCTAATGGCTGAGTAATATTCCATTGTACACAGAGACCACATCTTCCTTATTCATTCATCTTTCGATGGACACCGAGGCTCCTTCCACAGTTTGGCTATTGTGGACATTGCTGCTAGAAACATCGGGGTGCAGGTGTCCCAGTGTTTCACTGCATCTGTATCTTTGGGGTAAATTCCCAGCAATGCAATTGCTGGGTCGTAGGGCAGATCTATTTTTAAGTCTTTGAGGAACCTCCACACAGTTTTCCAGAGTGGCTGCACCAGTTCACATTCCCACCAACAGTGCAGGAGGGTCCCCCTTTCTCCACATCCTCTTCAACATTTGTTGTTTCCTGCCTTGTTAATTTTCCCCATTCTTACTGGTGTGAGGTGGTATCTCATTGTGGTTTTGATTTGTATTTCCCTGATGGCAAGTGATGTGGAGCATTTCCTCATGTGCTTGTTTTTTAGTTTTGTTGATTGATTCCTACACTACACAGAAGGTTTTTATTTTGAATTAAATTCCAGCAGTTAATTTTTTCTTTTATTTCCCTTGCATCAGGAGACTTATCTATAAAGAAGTTGCTGTGGCCAAGGTCAAACAGGTTACTACCTGTGTTCTCCTCTAGGATTTTAATGGTTTCCTGTCTCAGATTTAGGTCTTTCATCCATTTTGTGTTTATTTTTGTGTATGGTATAAGTAAGTGGTCCAGTTTCATTCTTTTGCATATTTCTGCCCAGTTTTCCCAAAACCATTTGTTGAAAAAACTGTCTTTTTCCCATTGGATATTCTTTCCTGCTTTGTGAAAGATTAATTGACCATTTAGCTGTACATTTGTTTGTGGGTTTTCTACTCTGTTCCACTGACTTATGTGTCCATTTTTTTGCCACAACCATTCTGTTTTGACCACTGCACTTTGTAATATGCCTTGAAGTCTGGAATTGTGATGCTTCCAGCTTTACTTTCTTTTCCAAGATTGTTTTAGCTATTGAGGCTCTTTTCTGGTTCCACACAAATTTTAGGATTGTTTATTCTAGCTCTGTGAAAAATGCTGGTGATATTTTGATAGGGATTGCCTTAAATGTGTCGATTGCTTTGGGTAGTGCAGGCATTTAAAAAATATCTGTTCTTCCTATCCCTAAGCATAGAATGTTTTTCCATTTGTTTGTGTCCTCTTCAGTTTCTTTCAACATTGCTTATAGTTTTCAGAGTACAGTTCTTTTAACTCTTTCATTAGGTTTCTTCTTAGATATCATATTGTATTTTTTTAGTGTAATTGTAAATGGGATTGAGTATTTAATTTCTCTTTTTGCTGCAACATTATTGGTGCATAGAAATGCACAGATTTCTCAATGTTAATTTTCTATCCTTTGATCTACTAAATTTGTTTATCAGTTCTAGTAATTTTCTGGTGGAGTCTTTTCAGTTTTCTATATATAGTATCATGACATCTGCAAATACTGAAAATTTGACATCTTCCTTGCTGGTTTGGATGTCTTTTATTTCTTTTTGTTGTCTGATTGCTCTGGTGAGGGCTTCTACTACTATGTTAATTAACAGTACTGAGAGTGGTGGACATCCTTGTCTTGTTCCTGACCATAGAGGAAAATCTTTCAGTTTTTCTTCATTGAGGATGATATTAGCTGTGGGTTTTTCTTTTTCTTTTCTTTTCTTTCCTTTTTTTTTTTTATAGCTGTGGATTTTTCATATATGGGTTTTATTGTTAGTTATGTTCCCTCAAAATCTACTTTGCTGTGGGTTTTTACCATGAATGGATGTACTTTGTTAACTGCTTTTTCTGCATCTATTGAAGTGATCATATGGTTCTTTTTTTTTTTTTTTGGCAAATTTTTATTTAAATTTTAGTTAGTTAACATACAGTGCAGTATTGTTTCAGGAATAGAATTCATTGATTCATCACTTACATATAATAGTCTGTGCTCAACACAATAAGGACCCTCCTTATAACCCATCACCCATCCAGCCCATACCCTTTGTACCTTCCTCCATCAACCCTCAGTTTGTTCTCTATCTTTAGGAATCTCTTATAGTTTGTTTCCCTCTCTTTCTCTTTGTTTTTAAAGATTTATTTATTTATTTTAGAGAGAGAGGGCACAAGCAGCAGGGGTAGAGGGAGAGAGAGAATCTCAAGTAGACTCAGTACGAGGCTTGAGAGCAGGACCTGAGCTGAAACCAAGAGTTGGATGGTTAATTAACTATACCACCCAGGTGCTCCTCTCTCTCATTCTTTTTTCCCTCTTCCATATGTTCATCTGTATTATTTCTTAAATTCCACTAATGAGTGATGTTACATGGTATTTGTCTTTCTCTGACTGACTTATTTCACTTAGCATAATACACTGTAGCTCCATCCACATCACTGCAAATGGAAAGATATCATTCTTTTTGATGGCTGAGTAATACTCCACCGTGTATATATACAATATCTTCCTTATCCATACATTAATCAACGGACAATTGGACGATGGCTATTGTTGATAATACTACTATGAACATCAGGGTGAATGTACCACTTCAAATCTATATTTTTGTATCCTTTGGGTAAATATTTAGTAGTGCAATTGTTAGATCATAGGGTAGTTCTATATTTAACTTTTTGAGGAACTTTCATACTGTTCTCCAGAATGGCTGCTGCAGTTCCCTCTTATATGCATCCTCTCCAACATCTGTTGTTTCCTTAGCCATTTTGACTGGTGTGAGGTGATATCTCATCGTGATCCTATGGTTCTTATCCTTTCTTTTATTAATGTGGTGTGTCACATTGATTGATTTGTGAATATTGAACTACTGTTGTCCCTTCAGGAATAAATCCTCCTTGATTGTGGTGAATGATTTTTTAAATGTATTGTTGGATTTGGTTTGCTAGTATTTTATTGAAAATTTTTGCATCCACGTTCATCAAGGATATTGGCCTGTAGTTCTGGGGTTTTTTTGTGGAGTCTATCTGATTTTGGTATCAGGGTAATGCTGGCCTCATAGAATGAGTTTGGAAGTTTTTCTCCCTTTTTTTTCTTTCTTTTATTATTTTTTTTAATGTTTAAGAAGAATAGGTATTAACTCTTCTTAAATGTTTGGTAGACTTTGTGAAGAGATCTGGCCCTGGACTTTTGCTTTTGGGGAGATTTTTGAGTATTGATTTATTGATTACAGGTCTGTTCAAGTTTTCTATTTCTTCCTGTTTCAGTTTTGGTAGTTTATAGGTTTCTAGGAATTTATCCATTTCTTGGAGGTAATCTAGTTTGTTGCCATATAGTTTTTCATGATATTCTTATAATTGTTTTTATATCTGTGGTGTTTGTTTTCATTTCTCTCCTCTTAATTGTGATTTTATTTATTTGGGTCCTTTCTCTTTTCTGTAAGTCTGGCTAAAGGTTTATCAATTATTGATTTTGTTCAAAGAAGAAGTTCCTGGTTTCATTGATCTGTTCTATTATTTTTGTAGTTTCTATATCATTTATTTCTTCTCTTGTCTTTATTATTTCCTTCCTTTTCTTGGCATTAGGCTTTATTTGTTGTTCTTTCTCTAGTTTCTTTAGGTTCAAGATTAGGGTGTTTATTTGAGATTTTCTTGCTTCTTCAGTAGGACTGTGTTACTCTGAGGATTGCTTTTGCTGGATCCCAAAGGTATTGGACTCTTGTTTTCATGTTTATATGTTTCTGTGTATTGTTTATTCATTGTTTGATTTCCTGGTTGACTCAATTTAGTAACACGTTATTTAACCTCTGTGTATTTGTGATCTTTCCAAATTTTTCTTGTGGTTGACTTCTTGTTTCATAGTATTGTAGTAAGAACAGTGCCGCTGGTGTAGTGGTATCATGCAAGATTCCCATAGTATTGTAGTAAGAAAAGATGCATGGTATGATTCATTATTTCTGTATTTTTTGAGGCCTAATGTAACCTAGTATGGGATCTATTCTGAAAACTATCCCACGTAACCTTGAAAACAATATGTATTGTGCTCTTTTAGGATGGAATATTCTGAATATATCTGTCAAGTCCATCTGTTCCAGTGTGTCATTTAAAGCTATTGTTTCCTTGTTGGTCTTCTGTTTAGATGACCTGTCCACTGATATAAGTGAAGTGTTTAAGTCCACTACTATTATTGTATTATAATCAATTAATTAATATTTGTTATGTTGTTTATATATATACATTTATATATAGTTTATATTTTTTATTAAGTGTTTTATATGTTTTGTTGCTCCCACGTTGGGTGCATAAATATTTATAGTGGTTAGATTTCTTGTTGGATTGTCTCCTTTATTATCATATGGTATCATATCCTTCTTTGTCTCTTGTTAATCTTTGTTTTAAAGTCTAGTTTATCTGATATGAGTATTGCTACTCCAAGTTTCTTCTGACATCCATCTGTGTGATAAATATTTCTGCATCTCCCCAATTTCAATGTGCAGGTGTCTTCACATCTCAAATAAGTATCTTGTAGGTACTATAGAGTTGGATCTAGTTTGTTTTGTCCATTCTGACACCCTATGTATTTTGATTTGAGCATTTAGTCCATTTACATTCAAAGTAATTATTCATAAATATTTATTTAGTGCCATTTTATTACTCGTTTTGTCATTGTTTCTGGAGATTTCTCTGGTCCTTTCTTATCTTTGTTACTTTTGGTCTTTCCTTCCCACTCAAGGAGAGCCCTCTAATATTTATTTTTTTTAATTGAAGTTTGACTTGCCAACATATAGTATAACACCCAGTGCTTACCCTGTCAAGTGCCCCCCACAGTGCCTGTCACCCAGTCACCCCATCCCCCTGCCCACCTCCCCTTCTGCAACCCTTTGTTCATTTCCCAGAGTTAGAAGTCTCTCATGTTTTGTCACCCTCTCTAATTTTTCCCACTCATTTTCCCTCCTTTCCCCTATAATTCCTTTCACTGTTTCTTTATTCCCTGTATGAGTGAAACCATATAATGATTATCCTTCTCCAATTGACTTACTTCACTCAGCATAATACTCTCCAGTTCCATCCACATTGAAGCAAATGGTGAGTATTCATCCTTTCTAATATTTTTTGAAGGGCTGTCTAGTAATCATGAACTCCTTTAGTTTTTGTTCTGTGTCCTTCTCAGCCTATTGATAGTGATATTATTAGCTTGGAATGCCTGAGGCACTCACCTGGGCCCCCACTACTTATGGCAAGTCCCCACAGACATTTTCCCATCGATAGCCAATATTGTGGTTGGCATGGCCCTTGTGGCTCTTATTATTATTGGAAGATGTATCTCAGCAACAACTATCAAGGGACTTTGAAAAAAGAAATTTATTACTCAGAGATCTTGGAAGGTATATGGCATGCCCAAGAGCCATCAAGCAAGGTGTCAGATAGAGATTATAGACCTGGGTACTCTCCTTATTGAGATTGAGGGTAGGGTACCTAGCATTTCTTGGCTTTACTCTTTACTCATAAATTTAAAACAGAGCAGGAATTAGGGCATAAGAGGGGATAGCAGAGTTCCTTAAGTGGTTAATAATCTAGATTGCCCAGGACTTTCTAAAAAGGAAACTCAGATGGGACAGCCTGGTTCCTTTTCTTATCTAGTTGTTTTAGCAGTAGTTGTATCATATAGCTGGCAATATGTTTATTCAAAATAGATGTCTTGGAAATGTATGCCTCAGCAATCAAAAGCTGATTTTCAGGCATTTACACTACAAAAACCTTGTTGAATCTTCTTTCAGAATGTATCTAGAATATTACCATTTTTACCATCCCCACAGCCCTGATCCAAGCCTACGCCATTCCTCACCTGTAGAATCACAGTGGCCCTAACCAGTCTGGGTTCCCTGGAGGCTCCTCTAACTGAGTAGCCAGAGTAGCATCTCCTATCTCATCCCTCCCAGGTTCTGAATCCTCCATTACCTCACTCAGCACCAAAACCAAAGCCTGTATGACCAGACCTGGTCTTCTTCCTTGTGCTGCCTCCTTCCTTCCTCACTTCCTTGTTCTTCTCTTAGTTCTTCTAGATGTTCACCTAGTCACTCACCTCCCTGCTCACCACACTACAGCCCCAGATGGTTTTTTCACCCTCCTTGAGCACCAGCCTTAGCCTTCCACTCAAAGCCTTTGCACTGACTGTTCCTTCTTCCTGGATGTTCTCTCCCCACACGTCTGGGGCGTCTCTCTTTCCCTTTCCTCAGGCCCTTACCCCACCTCACTGAGGACTTACTGAAAGTCCCCCTGATCAAAATCCTGACTCCCTCCCCCAACAGCTTTTGATATACCTGTCCCTATTTTTCTGACGTAACATGCCACACATTATAGTTGTTTAATTAATGTAAACTCTAACCAGAATGGAAGTTACAGAAAGGCAGGGAATTTTAATTTTGTTCACTACTCTAGCCCTAATACTTAGAACAGTGCCTGCCACATTCAACTGGAAAGTACAAGTTAGGTTGATGAATAAATGCACACAAAGATGGAGGGATGAATGGAAATAAAATTTGACTTAATTAGTGGTGACACCATAATGACCACAAGATGGAGACATTCTTTAATATAAATTCATCCCTACTTTTCCCTTCTGTTTGCTTCCCCATCCTGATAGTACTTCACTGCCTCTTTTACCTACACACTTGCCTGGGTTTCACTCTAGCTCTTCGTGTGTGTGTGTGTGTGTGTGTGTGTGTGTGTGTGTGTGTGTGTTCTCTTTTGGATTTTGTGTCACCTGTTGGTCACTTGTGTACTCCTCTGTCTACATAGGCTCTGTTTGCAGGATGGAAGAAACAGGTTAGAACTGAAACGGATACTTCATTTTTTTTGTTTAGCCTACGGAATTTTTAAAATTTCTGTAATAGATTTTTGTGTGTGTGTTTTAAATGGAAAAATAGCATGTTTGCATTTTGTATTCACGTATTATTTTTATGAAGCTAAATTGATTTGCTTTTGGCTTCTGTGCCCTGTATAAAGTGCTGAGGCAGTGGGTCTGAATGAAATAACAGTACAAATCCAAAGATGTGCTTTTTCTTTTGGACCAAACTAGTTCCTTCTCTTGTGGTTTCATCTTCAGAGGTGGCCAAGGCTGTCTTGGAGGAAAATGCTTCACTTCCCCACTCAGGTAGCACCTGGGGGGCTCAAGTCTCATTGGCTTTTCCTCCTTAACGCTGACTCAATGTCACATATGCAATGGGTCTGCTATCATTTGTGCAGAAACCTATTTGACATTTCCTTACCTGGGATGAAACCCTATAAATTATAACTCACTTCTTCTTCCTCTTCCTCTTCCTCCTTCTTTTTTTGTAGTTTTCATTTCTATTTCAATTCCAGTTAGTTAATATACAGTGTAATACGTGTTTCAGGAGTAGAATTTAGTGGTTCATCACTTACACACAATACCCCATGCTCTTTTTTTTTTTTTTATGATAGTCTCACAGAGAGAGAGAGAGAGAGAGAGAGAGGCAGAGACACAGGCAGAGGGAGAAGCAGGCTCCATGCACCAGGAGCCCGACGTGGGATTCGATCCCGGGTCTCCAGGATCACGCCCTGGGCCAAAGGAAGGCGCCAAACTGCTGCGCCACCCAGGGATCCCCACCCCATGCTCTTAATAACAAGTGCCCCCTTTAATACCCATCACCCATTTAACTCATCCCCACCTACCCACCTCCTTCCAGCAACCCTCAGTTTGTTCTTTATAGTTAACATTCATTTTTATGGTTACCCTCTCTTTCCCCCCATGTTCATTTGTAGTCTTTCTTAAGTTCCACATATAAGTGAAATCATACTATTAGTCTTTATCTGACTGACTTATTTCACTTAGCATAATAGGTTCTAGCTCCACCCATGCTGCTGTAAATAGCAAGATTTCACTCTATTTGATAGCTGAGTAATATTTATATATATAATTATATATATAATATTATATAATATATATATATTGCTTCTTCTTTATCCATTTACCTGTCAATGAACATTAAGGCTCTTTCCATAGTTTGGCTATTGTGGATGTTGCTGCTATAAACATTAGGGTGCATGTATCCCTTTGAATCTGTATTTTGTACACTTTCAGTAAATACCTGCTAGTGTAACTAGTGGGTCATAGGGTAGTTCTATTTTTAACTTCTTGAGGAACCTTTATACTGTTTTACAGAGTGGCTGCACCAATTTGCATTCCCACCAACATTGTAAAAGGGTTTCCCTTTCCCCACATCTGTTGTTTCCTGTGTTGTTAATTTTAGCCATTCTGACATGTGAGGTACTATCTCATCATGGTTTTGATTTGTATTTCCCTGATGACGAGTGATGTTGAGGATCTTCTCATGTGTCTATTACTCATCTATATTTATTCTTTGGAAAAGTGTCTATCTGTGCCCTCTGCCCGTTTCTTAACTGGATTATTTATTTTTGGGGTGTTGAGTTTGATAAATCATTTGCAGATTTGATACGAACCCTTTGTCAGATATGTCATTTACAAACATCTTCTCCCATTCTATAGGGTGCCTTTTAGTTTTGTTGACTGTTTCCTTCACTGTGCAGACAGTTTTTATCCTGATGAAGTGTAAATTGTTCAGTTCTGATTTTGTTTCCCTTGCCTCCAGAGACCTGTCCACTAAGAAGTTGCTAAGGCCAAGGTCAATGAGTTTTCTGTCTGTGTTCTCCTCTAGGATTTTAATGGTTTCCTGTCTCACATTTATTTTTTTTATAAATTTATTTTTATTGGTGTTCAATTTGCCAGCATATAGAATAACACCCAGTGCTCATCCCGTCAAGTGCCCACCTCAGTGCCCGTCACCTGTCTCACATTTAGATCTTTCATCCATTTGAACTTATTTTTGTGTATGGTGTAAGAAAGTGGTTCAGTTCCATTCTTTTGCATGCAGCTGTCCAGTTCCCTCAACACCATTTGTTGAAGAGACCGTCTTTCTCCCATTGGATATTCTTTCCTGCTTTGTTGAAGATAAGTTGACTATCAAGTTGTGGGTCCATTTTGGAGTCTCTATTCTGGTCCACTGTCTGTTTTTGTGCCAGTACCATACTGTCTTGATGATTACAGCTTTGTAATACAGCTTGAATTCTGGAATCTCAATGCCTCTAGCTTTGCTTTTCTTTATCAAGATCATTTTGTCTATTCAGGGTCCTTTGTGGTTCCATAGGAATTTTAGGGTTATTTGTTCCAGCTCTGTGAAACGTGCTGGTGATATTTTGATAGGGATTGCACAAAATGTGTAGATTACTGTGGATAGCATAAACATTTTAACAATGTTTGTTTTTACAGTCCTTGAGCATGGAATGTTTTTCCATTTCTTTGTGTCCTCTTCAATTTCTTTCATAAGTGTTCTGTAGTTTTCAGAATACTGATAATCCCTAGGAATCTTATTGTTTTTGGTACAAATGTAAATAGGATTGCTTCTTTTATTTCTTTTTCTGCTACTTCATTATTGGTATACAGAAACAGTAACAGGTTTCTGTACATTGACTTTTATATCCTGCAACATTGCTGAATTGATATATTGATTTTAGCAATTTTTGGATAGAGTCTTTTGGGTTTTCTACATAAAGTATCGTGTCATCTGCAGATAGTGAAGGTTTGACTTACTCCTTGCTGATTTGCATGCCTTTTATTTCATTTTGTTGTCTGATTGCTTGGGGTTAGGACTTCCAGTACTGTGTTATATAACATTGGTGAGAGTGGTCATCTCTGTCTTACTCTTGACCATAGAGGAAAAGCTCTAAGTTTTCCCCATTGATGATATTAGCTTTGAGTCTTTCATATATGGCTTTTATGATGTTGAAGTATATTCCATCTATTCCTACTGTGTTGAGGGTTTTCTTTTTTTTTTTTATCAAGAATGGATGCTGGATTGTGTCAAATGTTTTCTCTGCATCTATTGAGAGAATCATATGGTTCTTACCCTTTCTTTAATTAATGTGGTTTATCATGCTGATTGATTTGAAGATATTGAACCACCCCTGCACCCAGGAATAAATCCCACTTAATCATGGTGAATAATTCTTTTAATGTACTCTTGGATTTGTTAGTTGTTATCTTGGTAAGAATTTGTGCATGCATATTCATCTGGGATATTTGCCTGTACTTCTTTTTAGAGGGGTCTTAGTCTAGTTTTGGAATTAAGGTAATGGTAGCCTCATAGAAGGAATTTGGAAGTTTTTCTTCTATTTCTATTTTTGGAACACTTTGAGAAGAATAGGTATTGACTATTCTTTACATGTTTGATAAAATTCCCCTAGGAAGCCATCAGCCCTGGACTTTTGTTCATTGGGAGATTTTTGATTATTGATTCAATTTCCTTGCTGGTTACGGGTCTGTTCAGATTTTCTATTTCTTCCTGTTTCAGTTTTGGTAGTTTATATTTGCAAGCAACTTATCCATCTTTCCCCAGGCTATCTGCCTTCCTTCTCCACAGGAGAACTGCAATCTCCCCAGGGCTCACCACCAGCCACACACAGACCTCTAAAACTCCAGTCTTTGAACCTCACAGGTTGTAAAACTCATGGAACTCAGCCCCTCTCATTTTCCCAATCAATGGTTTGGGGAAAGTGTTTTCCTTGTGTGATCCCAGAGCATTCCTTTCTCTTTCTCGAACCTCTCTCCATCACCAGGGCTCCCTCCTCTCTGCAGCACCTGATTCTCCGCCCCCCGCCCCAAATCACATCTCCACACCTCTTATCCTCCACAATGTGTCTTTTCTCTCCCTCTACTTGTGCAGTTTTTTCTATCAGTCCTCAGATTGATTTCTTGAGTGTTTAGAATTATTTAATATTTATCAAGCTGTGTTAAAGGGATGAGGGAAGCCTAGGGTCTATTTCCCCATCTTACCACCTGCTATTTCCCCATCTTACCACCCTCTCCCTATTTGATATCTTGAAGAAACGGACAAATGTGTTCTTTCAGAGGTCCCTGACCTCATGGAATCTCTCTCCTGAGATGCAGATGCTGCTCTCTAGCCCCATATTCTTACCCACAGAATACAGTGATCAATTGGCTGCCACACCCATGAATGACTGCAGTGCTCTCTTGGAGATATGACTGTTGACACCCACATTGCTTATTCCAGAAGAGAATGAAGTTCAGGGAAAGATTAGCAAGATGGGGAAATAATTAGTAGAAAAATTAAAGGAAAATTGGGGAAAAGAAATGGGAAGATAATGGGTATAGATGAGAAGGATGCAGAGAAGAAAAAGAATAATGGGTTATGCTTATTAAGTATACACTGTGTATTGACACTGCACCAACCACTTCCTACTGGAGCAATAGCTGAAAAGTTTTTCTAAATGCCTAAAGTCATTTACTCTATAACCCTTTGCTATGGGTTGAATTGTGTTCTGCCAAAATTAATATGTTGGAGTCCTAGTCTTCAATACCTCAGAATTTTACTGTATTTGGAGACATAGCCTTTTAGGATGAGGTCACTATAGTGGGCCCTAATCCAATCAGGCTGATATCCTTATAAGAGAAGATTGGGACACAGACACTGCCTTAGTCCATCTGAACTGTTACAACCAGATAACACACAACTGATGGCTTATAAACAACAGAAATTTATTTCTCACAGTTCTGGAGCCTGGAAGACCAGACCAAGGGACCAGCAGACTCAATGTCTGGTAAGGATTCTCTTCCAGGTTCATAGACAGCCATCTCATTGTGTCCTCACACAGTAGAAGGGGCAAGGGAGCTCTGTGGAGCCTCTTTTATAAGGGCACTAATGCTGTTCATGAGGGTGGCAGGCTTTGAAAGTCCCCACTATCCAATACCATTGCTTGGGAGTAGGGTGCACAAACATCCAATATATAGCAGACACATGTAGAGGAAGGATGATGTGAAGACACGGGGGAAATAGCCCAAGAGAGACCTCAGAAGACAACAGTGTTGATGGCACCTTGGTCTCAAACTTCCAGCTTCCAGAACTGAGAAAAGTAATTTTTTTATTGCTTAACCCACCTTGTTCATGTTGCTTTGTTGTGGTAGCCCCAAGCTAACTAATGTGTCCAGGACTTGGTTATTGGTTGAGAGGCAGGATGGCACAGAGAATAAAGTCCAAGATTGTAAATTGACCATTTGGGTTAGAGTCTCCATCCTGTTGCCACTTTTCCTCTGTAAAATGTATGTGGTGGTAACAGCAACACTAGCCCACTTGAGCTGATGTGACCTCCTTGGAGTTGAATCAGCACAGGATTTCCCATTATTACCCTAAGGGTTTCCTTATCAAAGGTCTCCTGTGTAGGCTCTATTTTGATTTACTGCCTTTCTGGGGACTTTGCTGTTTAACCATTTTTTAGCCTACCATTTCCCCAGTGGAAACTTCACTTTCATACACATTCCTTCCTCAAGCCTTGTCTCAGTTTACCGCCTTTGTGTACCAGCATTGACTCTACCTCCTTTTCCGTGCAGTTACATGCAATCCTTTCATCATTCTCTGTGGGTTAGCTCCTTATCCCTGAGGGAGGACCCTGTGTATTTTACAGTTTCCATCACTGTGCTGAGCACACAGTGAGAATGTGCATAAAATGAGTCCTGGACATATAAACTCTGCACACTGCCTCCTCAAAAGCCCAGGGAGGAGAAAATGGAGACATAGCCCCAAGGAGAAGGCCACAGTCTATGTAGATTTCAGGCTCAGATAAGCTTATAGAGTGTGAGGTCCCCAGCATGATACAGACAACAGATTGTTTCCCAGAAGGTCATAATTACGTGTGAGGTATTCTTTTCTTTTAAGCAACTTACTACACCCTGTAGGAAACTGAATTTGGAGAATCAAGAGATCCATCTGAGCAGGTATCAGGGTGTCTGTTGTGTTCAGCACCATGAGGACATCATAGTTTGGATCCTGTAAGGGTTATTCCTTGCCCCTCTGCTTCCTCATGGCATCACATGAAGAATGGCTGTGACTGCCCCTGACTTGTGGAGGACACAGCCTGAGATGCTATCTAATATTTCCTTACTTATTACTTGGGTTGAAGAAAGAATCCATTAGATGAATGAATAAGATTTTTTAAAAATATATTTTATTTATTTATTTATTCATGAGAGACACAGAAAGAGAGAGAGAGAGGCAGAGACAGGCAGAGGTAGAAGCAGGCTCCATGCAGGGATCCTGATGTAGGACTCAATCCCAGGATTCCAGGATCACTCCCTGTGCCAAACGCAGGTGCCAACCACTGAGCTACCCCAGGGACCCCTCCCCATAAGATTTTTTTTTCACCTGAGTTACTAACAAATGATTACAAACATACTTAAGGAAATATCAGCAATTTAATTATGCGATGTCTGGGGAATGTTGGGGAGGGGAGTCATCAGAGGACTCCAACATTTTAGGTTTGTAGGATTATGAGCTTGGAAGTGTGTAAACTTCAAAGCAAGGCTTTGAGCAAGAAGGGACCAGTCAAGATTGATGAGGTGATGAACATCAGTGGGGATCTCCATTGCTTTATTCTGTACAGTTGGTATGGATTTTTATGTTATTCAATATATTTATATTCCTCAAGTTGCAGTTTCAGTAGCACAACCCATGGCAAAAATCATAAATATAGGACTATCTGCCAAAAGAAAAATCCAAGAGTTAGTCTTCTCTCTTGTCTCCCCTCTTTACCCACATCCTATCCTATCCGCCTCCCTCGGGGAAGAAAAGGGTACACAAAATGCCCCAGAATTCCCCTCCGCCTTATGTGAAAGAAGCAAGAACCACAGCTCCATCTCTGTCCAGGGACCAAGACTTAGTTCCCTTTGGGTCCGACATCTCAGTTTAGGATGAATCCCAAAGGGCCCCTGCTGTGTCAGATGCATAGCTGAGACTGGAGTCAGTGCCTTCTGACTAGGGGAGAGATGGTTGGAAGAGAGGTAAAAGCCTGAGATCAGAACTCATGTATTCAGCTAAACAGCCCCTTGGTACCTGTTGTTTTCTATCTGAATAGCATGTGTGCATCTTCTTTTTTTTTTTTTTTTTAGATTTATTTATTTATTTATTCATGATAGTTACACAGAGAGAGACAGAGAGGCAGAGACCCAGGCAGAGGGAGAAGCAGGCTCCATGCACCGGGAGCCTGACGTGGGATTCGATCCCGGGTCTCCAGGATCGCACCCCGGGCCAAAGGCAGGCGCCAAACCGCTGCGCCACCCAGGGATCCCTGCATGTTTGCATTTTATTACAAGTCCATACTTTTCTCAGGAAAATGGCAAGTCCTTCTGCAGATTTCAGAATCATATCATGAAAAATAAAGTGCTGAATCATGGGATTTGGGTAATAGCAATAATGGTAGTGATGATAAAACCAGAACTGAGGTATCACCCTCTTTGTTGAAGAGGGTGATGGCCAATGACCCAAGTTCCCATTCAAGGAGATCATGATATGACATGTTCCCAAGTCTCAGAATCTGCTGTGGGAAGCAGTTATGTTCTCTTCATCTTCCCTCTCCTCTCCTCATCCTCTCCTCTCCTCCCTTCTCTCTTCTGATAGATGGCTCCCTCCAAACTTTGGAGAGTGAACTAGGACTTGGCTCTGTATCAGCCTCTGCTGTACATTGTAGTTAGTCTCTAGGATGGCCTTCAATCTCTTAGTATTCATGTCCTTGTATACTCTTCTCCCATGTTGTATCAGAGTTGATCTGTGCAACCAACAGGATACAACAGAAGTGAAGAAATGTCACTTCTGATATTTGATTACTTTGAAACTGTAGTATCTCCTTCCTCCCTCCCTCTTCTCCTCCTCTTCTTCCTCCGTCATCATTTGCCCTGAGAAATGCCAGTTAGTGCTCTTCCTCCCTCCCTCCATCTCTCTTATCTCTCTCTCTCTCTCTCTCTCTCTCTCTCATCACTTGCTGTGGGGGAATACATTATGAGGACATCCAGGCAGCCCACACAGAGACCCATGTAGAGAAGAACCAAGCCTGACAACTACATGGGTGATCTTGGAAGCAGGTCTTCCTGGTGACAGGCCCTGCTGACAGCTAGATTACAACTTCATGAGAAACTCAGCCAGTAGCACTTAGCTAAGCCACTCCCAGACTCCTGACCCTCAGATGCCATGAAATAATAAATGCTCATTGTTTTAAACTGCCAAGTTTTGGAGTAATGATTACACAGCAAAGATATCTAGCACAGATATATCTTTTGAGAAAATGAACACCAAGAATCCTGTGGAAATAGTTGTACCTATGCCAATAACTTCCACATGCTTTGTCTCTGTACCAGTGCAGGCAAGAAGAACTGGGTCGCAGGAAATGTCATACACATTGTAGCAGGCAGGACACTTAATGCCATTGGGTACTGAGGATTTCTGAGGCACTGAATGAAGAAAGAAAAATTTCATCTTAAAGAGTAAGCCATAAAAGGAGCTCAGAGCATTATTATCCCCCAACCAAGATCATGCTTATTCCATGATTCCTCCACCCCAAATCAAAATTATTTAAAACTAGGGTGGCATAGAGGGTGTGTGTGTGTGTGGAGGGGAGTAGGTATTAAGTGGAAAAATAGAGGATCTTATAGGAATTTGGTTTATTTGCTTCTTTCATGAATTGATCCTTTGCCCTGGCTGGAGAAAAATGCTTAGATGACAGAAGGTAACTTGTGGTCTTAAAAAATACTGGTAAGAAATTTTATCATTTCAAGTTTCACATCTAAGTCTTTAATATATTTTTAGCTTATTTCTGTGGATGGCATAAAAAAGTGGTCTGGTTTCATTCTTTTGTATACATGTAGCTGCCCAGTTTTCCCAGCACATTTTTGGGAGAGACTGCCTCATCCCCATTGTATATTCTTCTCTCCTTTGCCATAGATAAATTGACCATACAAGCATGGGTTTATTTCTGCATTCTCTCTTCTGTTCCATTGATCTATGTGTCTATTTTTGTGCCAGTACCATACTGCTTTGATCACTACAGCTCTGTAGTGTATCTTGAAATCTGGTATTGTGATACTTTGAGCTTTATTCCCTCAGGATTGCTTTGGCTACTCAGTCTTTTGTGGTACAAATTTTAGTTTTATTTTCTCTAGTTCTGTGAAAAATATTGTTGTATTTTGATAGGAATTGCACATCTGTAGATTGCTTGGGTAGTATGGACATTTTAACAATATTCGTTCTTCCAGTCCATAACCAAACATTGGAAGTAATTTCCCATCATCTGTAGACACATTTTTCTTTATATATCTCCTTAAGCAAAGGAAATAAAACAAAAATAAACTACTGGGACTACACCAAAATAAAACGCTTTTGCATAGCAAAGAAAATCACCAACAAAATAAAAAGGCAACCTACTGAATGAAGAAAGATATTTGCAAATTATATATATATATCTTTTAAATATATAATTAAATATATAAATAATATATAATTTATAATATAAAAATAATAAAATATATAAATAATATAAACAATAATAAAAATTATATATAAATAATATTCTAAATGTATAAAGAGCTTATACAACTCAATATCAAAAAACCCCCACAAATAATCCAATTAAAAAATGGGCATGGGACCTTAATAGACATTTTTCCAAGAAAGATATACAGATGGCCAACAGACACATAAAAAAAGATGCTCTACATCACTGATCATCAGGAAAATGCAAGTTAAAACTATAATTAGATATCACTTTATGCCTGTCAGAATGGCTAAAATAAAAAACATAGGAAATAACAAGTATTTGTGAGGGTGCAGAGAAAAAGGAATCTTTGTGTACTGTTGGTAGGAATGCAATTTGGGTATAGCCACTGTGGAAAACAGTATGGAGGATCCTCAAAAAAATAAAAATGGAAAATTCCATGTGATTCCATAATTTCATTACTGGGGTATTTACCCAAAGAAAATGAAAAACACTAATTTGAAAAGATATATGCACCCCTATGTTTATTGTAGAATTATTTGCAATAGCTGATATATGAAAAAACAACCCGGGTGTCCATGGACTGAAGAATGGATAAAGAATACGTGATATGTATGTGTGTGTGTGTGAATAAATAAATTTTATTTATTCATTAGAGACACAGAGAAAGAGAGGCAGAAATATAAGCAGAGGGAGAAGCAGGCTCCCTGCAGGGAGCCCAGTGTGGGACTCAATCCTGGGACCCCAGGATCACAACCTGAGCCAAAGTCAGATGCTTAACCACTGAGCCACCCAGGCGTGTCTATACAAGAGGATATTACACAACCATAAAAAAGGATGAGATCTGGGGATCCCTGGGTGGCGCAGCGGTTTGGCGCCTGCCTTTGGCCCAGGGCGCGATCCTGGAGACCGGGATCGAATCCCACGTCGGGCTCCCGGTGCGTGGAGCCTGCTTCTCTCTCTGCCTGTGTCTCTGCCTCTCTCTCTCTCTCACTGTGTGCCTATCATAAATAAATAAAAAAATTTTAAAAAAAGGATGAGATCTTTCCATTTCAAACAACATGGATGGATTTAGAGCATAAATGCTAAGTGAAATAAGTCAGTCAAGGAAAAATAAATATCTATCATATGATTTCACTCATATATAGAATTTAAAAAACAAAACAAATTAACAAACAAAGGTTTTTTAAAAAGGCAAACAAAAAACACTCTTAAATAGAATAAACTGATGGTTGCTAGCAGGTAGGTGGGTGGAGGATGTATTATATAGGTGAGAGATTAAGAGTACATTTATCTTGATGAGTCCTGAGCAATATATAGAATTGTTGAATCACTATATTGTACACCTGAAACTAATATAATACTGTATGTTAATTATACTTCAATAAAAAAATACTGTTAAGAGAGTGCAGAAATAAATAGGTAAGGACAAACAACTTTTCAACTGGAATGGAAAAGCAAACAATTTAAACCTACAAACTCATACTTAGTGTAAATCCTGAGGACCCATCCCAGCCGCCCAGCTGCCATTCAGTCTAAAAGAAGGGCTTGTGCCTATCCCTTCACAGGAAGGAAAGACAGTCAGTGAGTCAGTGAGCAAAATCAATAGGCAGCTCAGAAACAGAGAGACAGGTCGTAGGAAGGTACTTAGAAGACAGACATAAGACAATGGATTGGGATAAAGGATGGGAAGGGAGGGAGAGCAGAGATGTGTTGGCACTCACCTTGGAAGTCCCCTTGGCTACAGAGCTCCTCTTGGCAGCACTGGTAGTTGTACCTGAATGTTTGATTATCTCCTAGTGTTGCTGAGAAGGTCCTTGGGACACACTTGCTTGCTTGAAGAACAACCTTTCTCTCCAACATATTGTAAGAGCTTCCCTGTACAAAACCAAACCCCAGAAGGAATTTCTTCTTTGAACCAAAGAGAGAGCGATGTCCAAATGGGCTACCATTATTAAAGGATTCCGTGCTTCAAATCCTTTTGTCTTTAGTCTTTCCACTTCTTAAGGAGCCCTTCTGCGTTGGTCCATGGAATAAACCAGTGGAGGGATGGTTTGTTAACACTTGTTAGAATAGGAGTGTCATACTTCAATGAGGTTGATGCAGAACAAGGATTGTCCAGTCTTTTTCCCACTGTCTCCCACCCTGCCTCCTCCCGCCACCCCACACCCCCAGTCCTATCTGGGCTGAATTCAACATAAAAAAGTAGGGTAAAATAGAAGATGCACAGGAAAGTAAGGAACTCCATCTAGTCACTAAATACAGCAAACTCCTTCACTCTAAGCACCTTTTCTGTCTGTCCTGCATGATGAACAACCTGGGGAGAGGCCTGGCACATACTTGATGTCCTCAATTCTTGCTTATATATGAAGCAGCTTTGAGACGCTTCACAAGTCGTTTGCAGGTCAGCACTACATGCATTAAGAGAGCAGCTTGAACATTTATAACTCTCTAAAAAGGAAATAAAAAGTGTTTAAAAAATAATTCAGGAATGAAAACTGTCAAGAATCATAGTTGATACTTCCAATAGCCAAACATTCCTGAGAATCAAGACACCATGAAGCCCACTTTCTGTAGGGCTGAATGAGCCCACTTGGCCACATCAGGCCCCATTCAGTGTTCAGGCTCAGGCCTTTCAGCTGCCCACTGCCCAGGTGCTTGATCAGGGTCCCCAACCCTGCAGAGTTCAGTCCGGCTCCTGAAGCAGGACCTGGTCTCTCCCAAGTAGGCATTTCTGTTTTGTATTGTCCATTTTACTCTTCCAACCTGGGGGCAGGGGGAAAGAGGCCATTTGTCCAATCTACCCACAATGCTGGAAACCAAGGCAGTGAGAACACAGGTGGTAAGGAGACTCTTTAGGGCTGAAGATGGAGGCATGGTGGCCCTGAAGAAGGCTTAACTGAGAAGAGAAGGGTCGGAGCCATGGAGCCCAGGTATCTTGTCTAGCAACTCAACTCCTGGACAGGGTTCCCCATTAATTCATCCACTCATTCATTTGCCAAGGCATAATTTGGCAAACCCTAGTTTTATAACAGAAATGCCTCTTGTTAGGAATGCAAAGTTGAAAAAGATGCTATTACTGTCATTAAAGGGTCTGGGGAGAAGGTCCTTCACCCCAGGAAGAATTCACATAGAGGATTTCTTTTTCACACAGTTGTGGAAGGTGTTGTAGCTCCTTGCAAAGCTGAAACAGGATGATTTGGCCAAGATGCAGAAGTCACTGTTCTGGGGAATAGATAGCAGCTCTCTGTGTGCTAGAAAGTTCTGAGCCTGCCAATAGCCCTTTAATCAAGAACCCTGACATCTTGATTCCAAAGTCACCTTGTCATAAAGAGCCAGATTCATGACACATCGGTTCTCTAACAAAGTGATGGAGCCATGATTTGTTAGGAAGATCCTAGCATTCTTTCTAACCTCTAATCAACGTTCTCCTCAAAAAGCTCATTTGAATTTTGCCAATTTAGGAAGGAAATCCAACCTCCCTGCCCCACACCCCACCTATCTTAAAATTTATCCTTTCAGGAGCTGAGGAAAAGCCTGCAAGATCACTATTTAAAGACTAGGGAGTGGTTGGAGGTCACCCACTTTATCCTTCCTTTAAAAAAAAAAAAAAGATATATATTTTATGGAGTTCAATTGGCCAACATATAGTATAACACCCAGTGCTCATTCCGCCAAGTGCCACCCTCAGTGCCCGCCACCCAGTCACCCCATCCCCCTGCCCACCTCCCTTTCATTGGGAGGTTCCCTGGTTCATTTCCCAGAGTTAGGAGTCTCTCATGTTCTGTCTCCCTACTGATATTTCCCACTCAGTTCCCCTCCTTTCCTTTTAATCCCTTTCACTATTTCTTATATTCCTCATATGAGTGAAACCATATAATGTTTGTCCTTCTCTGACTGACTTACTTCACTCAGCATAATACCCTCCAGGTCCATTCACATTGAAGCAAATGGTGGGTATTCATCATCTCTAATGCTAACTAACATTCCATTCTATACATAGACCACATCTTCTTTATCCATTAATCTTTCAATGGACACCGAGGCTCCTTCCACAGTTTGGCTATTGTGGACATTGCTGCTAGAAACATCGGGGTGCAGCTGTCCCACCGTTTCACTGCATCTGTATCTTTGGGGTAAATCCCCAGCAGTGCAATTGCTGGGTCGTAGGGCAGCTCTATTTTTAACTCTTTGAGGAACCTCCACACAGTTTTCCAGAGTGGCTGCACCAGTTCATGTTCCCACCAACAGTGCAAGAGGGTTCCCCTTTCTCCACATCCTCTCCAACATTTGTGGTTTCCCGCCTTGTTAATTTTCCCCATTCTCACTGGTGTGAAGAGGGATCTCATTGTGGTTATGATTTGTGTTTCCCTGATGGCCAGTGATGCAGAGCATTTTCTCATGTGCTTGTTGGCCATGTCTATGTCTTCCTCTGAAATTTCTGTTCATGTCTTTTGCCCATTTCAGGATTGGATTGTTTGTTTCTTTGCTGTTGAGTTTAATAAGTTCTTTATAGATCTTGGATTCTAGTCCTTTATCTGATAGGTCATTTGCAAGTATCTTCTCCCATTCTGTAGGTTGTCTTTTAGTTTTGTTGATTGTTTCCTTTGCTGTGCAGAAGCTTCTCATCTTGACTAAGTCCTAATAGTTCATTTTTGCTTTTGTTTACCTTTCTTTCATAGATGTAACTTGCAAGAAGTTGCTATGGCCAAGTTCAAAAAGGGTGTTTACTGTGATCTCCTCTAGGATTTTGATGGATTCTTGTCTCACATTTAGATCGTTCATCCATTTTGAGTTTATCTTGCTGTCTGGTGTAAAAGAATGGTCCAGTTTCATTCTTCTGCATGTGGATGTCCAATTTTCCCAGCACCATTTATTGAAGAGACTGTTCTTTTTCCAGTGGATACTCTTTTCTGCTTTATTGAATATTAGTCTACCATAGAGTTGAGAGTTCATTTCTGGATTCTCTATCCTATTCCATTGGCCTATGTGTCTGTTTTTGTGCCAGAACCACACTGTCTTGATGACCACAGCTTTGTAGTACAACCTGAATCTGGCATTGTGATTCCCCCGGTGCTGGTTTTCTTTTTCAATATTCCCCTGGCTATTCAGGGTCTTTTCTGATTCCACACAAATCTTAAGATGATTTGTTCCAACTCTGAAGAAAGTCCATGGTATTTTGATAGGGATTGCATTAGACATGTAAAAGCCCTGGGTAGCATGGACATTTTCACAATAGTAATTCTTCCAATCCATGAGCATGGAATATTTTTCCATCTCTTTGTGTCTTCCTCAATTTCTTTCAGAAGTGTTCTATAGTTTTTAGGGTATAGATCCTTAACCTCTTTGGTGTATTCCTAGGTATCTCATGCTTTTGGGTGCAATTGTCACTGGGACTGACTCCTTAATTTCTCTTTCTTCAGTCTCATTGTTAGCATATAGAAATGTCGCTGATTTCTGGGCATTGATTTTGTATCCTGCCACACTGCCGAATTGCTATATGAGGTCTAGGAATCTTGGAGTGGAGTCTTTTGGGTTTTCTATGTACAGTATCATGTCATCTGTGAAGAGGGAAAGTTTGACTTCTTCTTTGCCAATTTGAATGCCTTTTATTTATTTTCGTTGCCTGATTGCTGAGGCAAGAACTTCTATGTTGAATAGCAGTGGTGAGAGTGTACGTCCCTGTCTTGTTCCTGATCTTAGGGGAAAGGCTCCCCATGTTCCCCATTGAGAATGATATTTGCTATGGGCTTTTAATACATGGCTTTGAAGAAGCTGAGGAATGTTCCCTCTACCCCTACACTCTGAAGAGTTTTGATCAGGAATGGATGCTGTATTTTGTCAAAATGCTTTCTCTGCATCTATTGAGAGGATCATATGGTTCTTGTTTTTTCTCTTGCTGATATGATCAATCACATTGATTGCTTTATGAGTGTTGAACCAGCCTTGCATCCTGGGGATAAATCCCACTTGGTCATGGTGAATAATCTTCTTAATGCACCGTTGGATCCTATTGGCTAGTATCTTGTTGAGAATTTTTCATCCATGTTCATCAGGGATATTGGTCTATAATTATCCTTTTTGGTAGGGTCTTTAGTTTTGCAATTAAGGTGATGCTGGTCTCGTAAAACGAGTTTGAAGTATTCCATCCCTTTCTATCTTTCAGAACAGCTTTAGTAGAATAGGTATTATTTGTTCTTTAAACGTTTGATAGAATTCCCCTGGGAAGCCATCTGGCCCTGGACTTTTGTGTCTTGGGAGGTCTTTGATGACTGCTTCAATTTCTTCCCTGGTTATTGGCCTGTTCAGGTTTTCTATTCCTTCCTGTTCCAGTTTTTGGTAGTTTGTGGTTTTCCAGAAATGCATTCATTTCTTCTAGATTGCCAAATTTATTGGCATATAGCTGCTCATAATGTTTAAAATTGTTTATATTTCTTTGGTATTGGTTGTGATCTCTCCTTTTTCATTAATGATTTTATGAATTTGAGTATTTCTTCTTTTTAATAAGGCTGGCTAATGGTTTATCTATCTAATTAGTTCTTTCAAAGAATCAACCCCTTTTTTTGTTGATCTGTTCTACAGTTCTTCTGGTCTCTATTTCATTGAGTTCTGCTTGAATCTTTATTAAGTCTCTTAATAAATCTACACCTCTGCTAGGTGTAGATTTTACTTTCTGTTCTTTCACCAGTTCCTTTAGGTGTGAGGTTGTCTTGTGTATTTGAGTTTTTTCCAGTTTTTTGAGGGATGCCTGTATTGCGATGTATTTCCCTCTTAGGACCATTTTTGCCGTATCCCAAAGATTTTGAGTGGTTGTATCTTCATTCTCATTAGTTTCCATGAATCTTCTTAATTCTTCTCTAATTCCTTGGTTGAACCTTTCATCTTTAAGCAGGATGCTCTTTAACCTCGATGTGTTTAAGTTTCTTCCAAATTTCTTCTTTTGATTGAGTTCTAGTTTCAAAGCATTATGGTCTGAAAATATGCAGGGGATAATCCCAATCCTTTGGTATCAGTTGAGACCTGATTTGTGACCCAGTATGTGGTCTATTCTGGATAAAGTTCCATGTGCACTTGAGAAGAATGTGTATTCAATTGCCTTTGGATGTAAAGTTTTGTAAATATCTGTGAAATCCATCTCGTCCAGTGTATCATTTAAAGCTCTTGTTTCTTTGGAGATGTTGTGCTTAGAATATGTCATTTGCAGAAAGTGCTGTGTTAAAGTCTCCTACTATTAGTGTATTTTTATCTAAGTATGTCTTTGCTTTGGTTATTAATTGATTGATATACTTGACAGCTCCCACATTAGGGGCACAAATATTAATGATTTTTAGGTCTTTTTTTTTTTTTTTTTGATTTTTAGGTCTTGTTCAATAGACCTTTTAAGTATGATATACTGTCCTTCTTCATCTCTTATTACAGTCTTTGGGATAAACTTTTAATTTATCTGATATGAGGATTGCTACCCCAGTTTTCTTTTGAGGACCATTTGAATGGTAAATGGTTCTCCACCCTTTCATTTTCAGGCTGGAGGTGTCCTTAGGTCTAAAATGAGTCTCTTGTAGACACCAAATAGATGAATTTTATGAATTTGGGTATTGCTTTTTTATCCAGTCTGAAACCCTGCAACTTTTGATGGGGTCATTTAGCCCATTCACATTCAGAGTAACTATTGAAAGATATGGATTTAGTGTCATCATAATATCTATTCAGTCCCTGCTTTGTGGATTATTTCTTTGGGCTTCCTCTTTCTTTTACAGGGTGGCCTTTAATATTTCTTGCAGAGCTGGTTTGGTGGTCACATATTCTTTCAGTTTCTGCCTATCTTGGATGCTCTTTATCTCTCCTTCTATTCTGAATGAGAGCCTTGCTGGATAGAGTATTCTTGGCTGCATGTTCTTCTCATTTTGGACCCTGAATATATCTTGCCAGCCCTTTCTGGCCTGCTGAGTCTCTGTGGATAGATCTGCTGTATTTCTCTGGTATATATATATATATATCTGGTATTTCTCTCCATATAAGTTAGGGATCTCTTGTCTCTCACCGCTTTAAGGATTTTCTCTTTATCTTTGGAATTTGCAAGTTTCACTATTAAATGTTGAGGTGTTGAATGGTTTTTATTGATTTGGAGGAGGACCTCTCTATCTCCTGGATCTGAATGCTTATTTCCCTCCCCAAATTAGGGAAGTTCTCAGCTATGATTTGTTCACATATGCTTTCTGGCCCTCTGTCCCTTTCAGCGCTCTCTGGAACCCCAATTTTTAAAAATATTTTATGTATTTATTCAGGAGAGACAGAGAGAGAGGCAGAGACACACGCAGAGGCAAGAGCAGGTTCCATGCAGGGAGCCCGATGCAGGACTTGATCCCGGGACTCTAAGATCATGCCCTGGGGCTGAAGGCAGGCACTAAACCACTAAACCACCCAGGGATCCCCTGGAACCCCAATTATACATAGATTTTTCCTTCTGAGGCTATCATTTATTTCCCTTAAACTTTCCTCATGGTCTTTTATTTGTTTTTCTTTTTCCTCAGCTTCCTTCCTTACCATCAACTGGTCTTTTTTGTCACTCACTCACTCTTTCTTCCACCTCATTAACCCTCATCATTAGGACCTCCAGTTTGGATTGCATCTCATTTAATTGATTTTTAATTTGGCCTGATTAGATCTAAATTCTGCAGTCATGAAGTCTCTTGAATCCTTTATGCATTTTTCCAGGGCCACGAGTAGCTTTATAATTGTGCTTTTGAATTGGCTTTCTGACATCGAATTGTAATCCAAATTCTGTAACTCTGTGGCAGACAGTACTGTTTCCGATTCTTTTGTGGTGAGTTTTTCCTTCTAGTCATTTTGATCAGTACAGAGTGGCTGTATGAGCAGGCTGCATCAAGAATATCAACCACAACCTATGTAAATTTCACCCTAGATGATTCTGACAGGTCAGAGACCAAAAATTGAAAACAAAGATCAGAACGAAATAAAAGATAAGGACCACTAAAGTGAAAAACAAAATTTAAAACAAAGTAGTAATAAATAAAAGGCCAAGAATCCCAAAGGAGAAGATAAAAGAAAAGAGAAAAAAGCAAAAGTAAAGAGGGGGGAAAAATGAAAAAAAGGTGAAGAAAAAAAAGAGGGGGGACTGGGAGATGGTGTTGGTGAGAAGTTGTAATGGAGGGAGAATGTAGTCTACCTGAGGCATCTTAGGGGGTGATCCTCTTGGCTCTGAGTGTATTTTTAGTTCTGTATGTTAGAAGACGCTCAGTCCCAAATTTATATAAACCAGAAACACTTGTAGAGGGTCCCAACATTGACCACCAAAACATAAACGAGATAAAAGAGGGGGACAGAATGGGAATGAAGAGAGAATATAATCTCACAGAATGAACCAGCACGGTATTCCACTTGGTTCTGGGTGCGTGCTGGTCATGTTTTATTTTTTTAATAATAAATTTATTTTTTATTGGTGTTCAATTTGCCAACATACAGAATAACACCCAGTGCTTATCCCGTCAAGTGCCCCCCTCAGTGCCCGTCACCCATTCATCCCTGTGCCCCATCCTCCTCCCCTTCCACCACCCCTAGTTCGTTTCCCAGAGTTAGGAGTCTTTATGTTCTGTCTCCCTTTATGATATTTCCTACCCATTTCTTCTCCCTTCGCTTCTATTCCCTTTCACTATTATTTATATTCCCCAAATGAATGAGAACATATAATGTTTGTCCTTCTCCAATTGACTCATTTCACTCAGCATAATACCCTCCAGCTCTATCCACGTTGAAGCAAATGGTGGGTATTTGTCGTTTCTAATGGCTGAGGAATATTCCATTGTATACGTAAACCACATCTTCTTTATCCATTCACCTTTCTATGGACACCGAGGCTCCTTCCACAGTTTGGCTATTGTGGATATTGCTGCTAGAAACATCGGGGTGCAGGTGTCCCGGCATTTCATTGCATCTGTATCTTTGGGGTAAATCCCCAACAGGGTCATGGTTTAGAAGGTATTTCCTTCCACCATTGTAGAATGAAACAAGGCAGAGAAAACAAAAAACACAAAACAAAAACTTATATCTTGTATATCTCCCAAAACTAAATTGAGTATGTTGAAGGGAATCCAGAAGTGGAAAGTATACCTAAGACATATAATAGTAGAAATATGAAAGTCAAAAAGGAAGAAACTTAAAAATGAAGAGGTGGTAAAATATTGTGGTTAAGGTGGCAAAAGAGAAAAAAAATGGAAATTTATAGTCTGATATAAAAACGACTTGTATGGAAAAAGGAAAAAAAAAGGAGGGGTACCCTCTGGTTCTATATACTGTAAATCCCTCGACTTCCCCTGGAGCTTTCCAGGGCTACTCGGTCCAGAACTTGCTCTTCCCCTGTCCTTCCAGCTGGTCTCTGGGGGAGGGGTTGCTGTGCTCTCAGGTGTGTGCACCTGGGGGAGCTGCCCTCCCCCCGTTGGGTGCTGGGCTCAATGGGAGTTGTTTATCCCGTGAGGCCCCTGTTCCCTGGTGGCACCCAGTCTCCCAGGCACAGGGTGACACCAGGAGGGACAACCACACTGGTGGCGGTCAGGTCCCCAGCCCTGAAGTCAGCTCCTGCAGTAACTACCACATCTCCTAGTCTACAGGGGCCTGGATGCTCCAGGGGCGGGGGGCGCTGACCTGCACAGCTCGGGGCCACCCGGTGGCAGGAGCGTCCTGGCTGTCCTGGGCCCTCCCACCTCGGCCTGTCCCCAGGGGGAGTGCAGGATCCTGGGCTGTATCCCCCGGCGCCCTGGGCTCCGGGGCCTGCGCGCTGGAATCACGCTCCCAGGGCCAAGGCTCCCAAAGGCAGCAGGGTGCAGCCCCCTCTGCCTGGAGCCCCCGCCTGACCCACAGCTTCTCCCGAGGCCCCGCCAGGTGGGCTCCAGCCCCTTTACCGATCTCGGCCCTCCATGCGTGGTGCACTCTCCCTTGGGTACCCCTCCTCTGTTAGTGACCCCGGGAGACTGGGGGCTCCACTGCCCCCCTTGCGATCCTGCCCCAGTTCCTTACTGAGCACCTTTCCGTCCTGGAAGAATCTGGTGCAGATTTTTTTAAAGTTCCTGCATCTCTGGGAAGGGGCTTTCCTGCTCCCTTAGCCTGGCTCCTCGGGGCCCCTCCCCCACTTGATTCTTTTTTTTTTTTCCACCCTCCTACCTTGTTAGAAGCAAAAACCCTTCTCTCTGTAGCATTCCAGCTGTTCTCTCTTTAAATCTCAGGTCGAATTTGAAGGTTTTCAGGATGGTTTGAAAGTTACCTAGGTAAGTTGGTGGGGACAGGTGAGGTGAGGACCCGACTCCTCCGGTGCTCTGACTCCCACCTTATCCTTTCTGAAAGCAGATTTTCAGGAAATGACAAAACCTAATTTCACACTCTGAATTCCAGGTCACCTTTTCCATAAGTAACCATGAGCTAACCCAGTATCAGAGACAGAAATATATATATATACTTAGGCATCACATATGATAACATATATATACACATATACATACGTATATATGTATGTGTGTGTGTGTGTGTGTGTGTGTGTATATATATATATATATATACATACTCTAGATGATTCTGACAGGAAACTGTCAGAAACTTGTGCCCAGGTTCACACAGCACTCGCCCACAGAGCTGGGAAATGCAGAGCAGGAGATTATATATATATAATATATACATATATATTATATATATATAATCTGTCCATTGCTGTGAGTGAGGTGTTAAATCCCCTATATTATTGTTGATGTGTTTCTTTAATTTTGTTATTAATTCATTCAACATCTGCCAATCAATCAATGTGATACCTCACATTAATAAAGCACAGAACAGAAGATGGCAGAAGAAGAGGGGCCTCTCATTTCATTTGGTCTCTTGAAGTGAACTAGATATCTACCAAATTATTCTGAACACTTGTGAATTCAACCTGTGATCTAAGAAAAGAATTGCAGCAATTCTTCAAATAGAAAGTAAACCATTTTTTTGCAAGGTAGGAGGTGCAGGGGAGTGAATCTGAGGGCCTATATCAGAAAATAAGTCTAGGGTGGGAGGGAACCTCCTTAGCCAGCTACCAGGAAGTGATATAGCAGTGGAGTGCAAAATTGGAACTTTTAGAAGTCTGCTCTCATGAGGGATGTCCCTGCCTGAAAGGTGATCAAATGTGGAAGTGGTGGGGATCCTAGGTGGGACACTGTGATCTCAGGATCCCTGAGGTCACAGAAAGAACAGGGGGTACCTGAGTGTGGTTGAGTTCCCAAGCATTGGAATGGGGAAGCCGCTGCAATTAGTCAGCCCGGAGTGGCCTCTCAGCTAGGTGTTACATAAAATGTGAACCACAGCACCATCTGGGGACCACTCCCCAAGCAGAGGACCATTGAGCAGTATGGCAGAGGTGAAACCACCCTTCCTCCCCTGGGATGATTGATGCAGGTGGGTGCTGCAAGAGTCTGTGCAGTTTGGCACACCCAGAACTGACTGACTACATTACCCTGAGTGTGTACTGAAAAGTGGGGGCCAGAATCACTCAGCTCCAGGGCTGGAGATCGGGGCTCTACCATTTTAATTTTTTTCATCCTCTAAAGTGTAGAAAAAAGTCTTCAGGTAACAAAAGCCACATGGAGCAACTTGAAGCAGCTTACACTGAGCCAAGGGCCCCTGACAAGGGGCACAGCAACTCTGCAAAAAGGACAACTGAGAATCAGTGCAATAAGCTCCTCTCTCAGAAGACCAGCAGGAGGATCAGGCTAATACCAAGTTTACAGATCACACAGAACTGAAAAACTCTGCATTATGGGAAAATAATATATAGAATTTGAGGGGTTTTTTTCTCATGATTCTTTATTCTTTCAGTTGAAAATTTTCTGTTTTTTTATTTTTTCCTTTTATCAACTCTTGTCTTTTTAAGTCTTTATTAAATTTTCATTTTGACATTTACATTTTATAGATATATTCATTGTTGGCTTCTTTTCACTGAATTCAAATTTATTTTTGTATATATAAGTTTTTCATTCTTTTCAATCTGGGGATCTAGTGTCTGATAGATTACGTTCTTTCTTTCTCCCTTCTTCTTTTTCCTTTTTTTTTTTTTTTTGGTTTCTGATCTCTTTGGATTTGTCTAGTGTATATTTCACTGGAGTCATAGTTGAAATTTTTAATTTATTTCTTTTGTTCATCTATTCTTCTCTGGACAAAATGACTAGAAGGAGATATTTACAACAAAAGAAAGAACCAAAAGTAATACTCTCTGACATAGATTTAATCGATATGATTATAAGTAAAATGTCAGACTTAGAATTTAGAATAACAATTGTAAATATACTAGCTGGGCTTAAAAATGCATAAAAAAACACTATAGAATCCCTTAGTGCAGAAATAAAAGACCTAAAATCTAATTAGGCTAAAATTAAAAATATTTTAACTGATATGCAGTCTAAAAAGGACATGCTAACAGCTAGAGTAAGAGGCAGAAGAGAGAGTCAGCAACAGACAAAATGATGGAAAGTAAGGAAGCTGAGGAAAAGAGATAAAAACAACTAATGGATCATGAGGGGAGGCTTTGAGAAAACATCAATGCCATAAAGCAAAACAATATTAGAACTATTGATTCCAAGAGGAAGAAGAAAAAGAAAGGGGGACAGAAGGTATCCTGGAGCAAATCATAGTTGATAACATTGTTACAGTGGTAAAAGAAACAAACATCTAAGACCAGGAGGCACAGAGAACCCTACTAAAAATCAATAAAAGATAGAACATTGGGCAGCCTGCATGACTCAGTGGTTTAGCACTGCCTTCAGCCCAGGGTGTGATCCTGGAGACCAGAGATCGAGTCCCATGCTAGGTTCCCTGCATGGAGCCTGCTTCTCCCTCTGCCTGTGTCTCTGACTTACTCTCTCTCTCTCTCTATCTCTATCTCATGAATAAATAAATCTTAAAAAAAAAGATAGAACAACACCCCAACATATAAAAGTAAAGCATGCATATCTAAGAGATAAAGAGAAAATCCTGAAAGCAGCTTGAGAGACAAGAGGTCCTTAACCTACAAGGGTAGAAACATTAGACGGGCAGAAGACCAAACCACTGACAAGGGGCACAGAAACTCTGTGCAAAATGGACAACTGAGAATCAGGGCAATAAGCTCCTCTCTCAGAATACCAGCAGGAGGATCAGGATCAGAGACCTGGCTGGCCAGAAAGGACTGGCATGATATATTCAGAGTATTAATGAGAAAAAAAATGGAATCAAGAATACTTTATCCAGCAAGCTGTCACTCAGAATGGAAGATGAAACTAAAAGCTTCCAGGAAAAACAGAAACTAAGAGAATTCATGATGACTAAACAAGCCCTGCAAGAAATCTTAAAGGGGATCCAAAAAGCAAAGAGAAAGCCCAAAAGTAACATAGACCACAAAGAAACAAAGACAATCTACAGAAACAAGGACTTTATAGGTAATACAATGGCACTAAGTGCATACCTTTCAATAGTTACTCTAAGTAACTATTGTAAATGGGCTAAATGCTCCAATCAAAGCACACAGGGTATCAGATTGGATAAAAAAGCAAGACCCATCCATATGCTGTCTACAAAAGACTCATTCTAGACCCAAAGACACCTCCAGATTGAAAAGGGGGGATAGAGAACCATTTATAATGGCTAATGAACATCAAAAGACAGCTGAGGTAACAATCCTTATATCAGACAAATTAGATTTTAAAACAAAGACTGTAGTATGGGATGAAGGGGAACACTGTATAATACTTAAAGCATCTATCCAACAAGAAGATCTAACAATTGAAAATATTTTTGCTCCTAGCTTGGGAGCAGCCAATAATGTAAACCAATTAATAATCAAAATAAAGAAACACACTGATAATAATACAAGAACGGTAAGGGACTTCAACACTCCACTCACAGCAATGGACAGATAATCTAAGCAGAAGAGCAAAAAGGAAACCAGGGTTGTTGTTTTTTTTAATTTTATTTATTTATTTATTTATTTATGAAAGTCACACATAGAGAGAGAGGCAGAGACACAGGCAGAGGGAGAGGGAGAAGCAGGCTCCATGCACCGGGAGCCCGACGTGGGATTCGATCCCGGCTCTCCAGGATCGCGCCCTGGGCCAAAGGCAGGCGCCAAACCGCTGCGCCACCCAGGGATCCCGAAACCAGGGTTTTGAATGACACACTGAACCAGATGGACTTCATAGATGTATATAGATTATTCTGTTCTAATGCAACAGAATACACACTTCTCTTGAGTGCATATGGAACTTTCTACAGATTACATACATACTGGGCCACAAACCAAGTCTCAATTGGTACCAAAAGACAGGGATTATTCCCTGCATATTTTCAGACCACAATAATTTAAAATTTGAACTCAATCACAAGAAAGCAGTTGGAAGGAGCACAGATACTTGGAGGTTAAAGAATATCCTACTAAAAAATAAATGGGACAACCAGGAAATTAAAGAAGAATTTTTTAAAATTCATGGAAATGAAGATCAAGGTAAGATGGTGAAAGAGTAGGGGTCCTCAACTCATCTGATCCCACAAACTTACCTAGGTAACTTTCAAAACATCATGAACACCTACAGATTTGACCTGAGATATAAAGAGGTTAGCTGGAATGCTACAGAGAGAAAAGTTTTTTGCTTGTAACAAGGTGGGGCCTTGTTACAAAGATCTCATAGGATAAAGACCTCATACTGAGCCCAGCACCCAGGCAAAGACACATGAGAATCAGCACAGCAGACCTCTCTGCCAGAATAAATGCTGGAAGAACAAGGGAAAAGCAAGTTTACTGAAAAAGCAGCACTGGAGAGTTACAGGACTGAGGGAAAATAATATATAGAACTAAAGGGTTGTTTTTGGTTTTGTTTTTTGTTTTTGTTTTTGTTTTCATTACAACTCGTTTTTATATCAGGTAATAATTTCCAATATTTTTTCTCTTTTCCTGCCTTAACTACAATGTTTTAACAACTCTTTGTTTTTAAGCTTTTTTCTTTTTGACTTTCATATTTCTATAATTACATGTCTTAGATATATTTTTCACTTTTGTTTTTTTATTATTTTTTTATTGGAGTTCAATTTGCCAACATATAGCATAACACCTAGTGCTCATCCTGCCAAGTGCCCCCCTCAGTGCCAGTTATTTTTCACTTTTGGATTCCCTTCAATATATTCAATTTAATTTTGGTAGATACATGAAATATGGGTTTTTGCTTTTTTGTTTTTTTCTGAATCGTTTTGTTTTACAATGGTGGAAGTTAGTACCTTCTAACACATGGACAAAAATACACCCAGAACAAAGTGGAACACCATGTCGGTTCATTTTGTGAAACTATATATTCCCGTCCTTCCCATTCTGCCCCCTTCTTTTATCTTCTTTATGTTTGGGGGTTATGTTGAGTCTTTATATAAGTTTTGCTGGTTTATATATAAATTTCGAATTGAGCATCTTCTAACATACAAAACAAAATACACAGGAACCAAGAGGATCACCCTCTAGGTCCCTTCAGAGACTATATTCTCTCTCCACCACCACTTCCTTACCACCACCAACACACTTTTTTTTTCCTTGTTTTTTATTTATTTTTTTTTATTTTTACTATATTGTTTAAATTTTGATTTTCATTGTAGTGGTCCTTTTGTTTTATTTTGTTCTATTCTGCTTTTTCTTTTATATTCTGGTCTCTGACCTTTTCAGAATCATCTAGGGTATATTTTACTTAAGTCATGGATGATATTTTTGACTCTTATCACTTATACAGCCACTGTGCACTGGACAAAATGACTAGAAGGAAAAATTCACCACAAAAGAAAGAACTGGAAGCAAATAATCTCTGCCACAGAATTGCTGAATGTGGATTTAAATACCATGTCAAAAATTCAATTCAGAAGTACAATTATAAAGTTACTGGTGGCAATGGGAAAAGCATAAAGGACTCTAGAGACTCTCTTACTGCAGAAATGAGATCTAATCAGGCCAAAATGAAAAATACTTTAACTGAGATGCAGTCCAAATTGGATGCTCTAACTGCTAAGGTTAATGAGGTAGAAGAGAGACTGAGTGACAAAAGACAAGTTGTTGGAAAGGAAGGATACTGAGGAAAAAAGAGAAAAACAATTAAGAACCCATGAAGAAAGGCTTAAGGAAATAAATGATAGCTTGAGAGGAAAGAATATATGTCTAATTGGGATTCCAGAAGAGGCTGAGAGAGAGAGAGAGAGGACCACAAAGTGTATTTGCACAAATCATAGCTGAGAACTTCTCTAATCTGGGAAAGGAAACAGGCATTCAGATCCAGGAGATAGAGAGGTTCCCCCCACCCAAAAAATAAATAAAAACCATTCAACACCTCGACATTTAATAGTGAAACTTGCAAATTTTAAAAATAAACAATTCTTAAAGCAGCTCGAGATAAGAGATTCTTAACTTATATGGGAAAAAATGTCAGATTAACAGCAGACCTCTCCACAGAATCAGGACAGAAAGGGCCGGCATGCTATATGAAGGGCACTAAATTAGAAAAACATGCAGCCAAGAATACTTTATCCAGCAAGGCTCTCAGTCAGAATAGGAGAGATAAAGAGCTTCCAAGATAGGCAGAAACTAAAAGAATGTGTGACAACCAAACCAGCTCTGCAAGAAATATTAAGGGGGACCGTGTAAAAGAAAGATGAAGCCCAAAGAATCAATCCACAAAAATAGGAACTGAATAGGTAATATATGACACTAAATTCATATCTTTCAATAGTTACTCTGAATGTGAACAGGCTAAATGATCACATCAAAAGATGCAGGGTATTGGACTGGATAAAAAAAGTAAGACCATCTATATGCAGTCTACAAGAGACTCATTTTAGACCTAAGGACACATGAAGCCTGAAAATGAAGGTGTGGAGAACCTTTTACCATTCAAATGGTCTATCCAAGGGTCTATCCAACAAGAAGACCTAATAATTATGAATATTTATGCCTCTCAATGTGGGAGCAGCCAAATATATCAATCAATTAATAACTAAAGTAAAGACATACTTAGATAATACACTAATAGTAGACTTCACCACAGCACTCTCAGCAAAAGACAGACCTAAGATGTCTTTAAGACATCTTAAGACATCAAAAGACAGACCTAAGACTGTCTTTAGACAGTCTTCTAAGCAGAACATCAAGAAAGAAACAAGGACCTTGAATGATACACTGGACCAAATAGATTTCACAGATATATACAAAACATGCCATCATAATGCCACTGAATACACGTTCTTCTCAAGTGCACATAGAACTTTCTCCAGGATAGATCACATACTGGGTCACAAATACGGTATCAACTGATACCAAAAGACTGAGATTGTCCCTTGCATATTTTCAGACAACAATGCTTTGAAACTAGAACTCAATCACAAGAAGAAACTTGGAAGAAGCTCAAACACATGGAGGTTAAAGTGCATCCTGCTAAAAGATGAATGGGTCAACCAATAAATTAGAGAAGAATTTAAAAGATTCATGGAAATTAATGAAAATGAAAATACAACTGTTAAAAATCTTTGGGATATAGCAAAAGTGATCCTAAGAGGGAAATACATTGCAATACAATGTATTTCTCCTCAAAAATTGGAAAGAACTCAAATACACAAACTATCCTTGCACCTAAAGGAATTGAAGAAAGAATAGCAAATAAAGTCTAAACCAAGCAGGAGAAGAGAGATAATAAAAATCAGAATGGAACTCAATGAAATAGAGACCAGAAGAACTGTGGAACAGATCAACAAAATCGGGAGCTTGTTCTTAGAATTTATAAGATAGATAAACCATTAGCCAGCCTTATTAAAAATAAAAAAGACTGGGATCCCTGGGTGGTGCAGCGGTTTGGCACCTGCCTTTGGCCCAGGGTGTGATCCTGGAGACCTGGGATCGAATCCCACATCAGGCTCCCAGTGCATGGAGTCTGCTTCTCCCTCTGCCTATGTCTCTGCCTCTCTCTCTCTCTCTCTCTCTCTGTGACTATCATAAATAAATAAAATAAATAGGGATCCCTGGGTGGCGCAGCGGTTTGGCGCCTGCCTTTGGCCCAGGGCGCGATCCTGGAGACCCGGGATCGAATCCCACGTCGGGCTCCCGGTGCATGGAGCCTGCTTCTCGCTCTGCTTCTCTCTCTCTCTCTCTCTCTCTCTCTGTGACTATCATGAATAAACAAATAAAATCTTTAAAAAAAATAAATAAATAAATAAAATAAATAAATAAAAAATGAAAAAGACTGAAATTAATAAAATCATGAATGAAAGAGGAGAGATCACAGACAACACCAAGGAAATACAAACTATTAAAAAAAAACATATTATGAGCAACTATATGCCAATAAATTTGGCAATCTAGAAAAAATGGATGCATTTCTGGAAAACCACAAATTACCAAAACTGGAACAGGAAGAAATGGAAAACATGAACAGGCCAATAATCAGTGAATAAATTGAAACAGTCATCAAAAACCTCCCAAGACACAAAAGTCTAGGGCCAGATGGCTTCCCAGGGGAATTCTATCAAACGTTTAAAGAGGAAATAATACCTATTCTACTAAAGCCACTTCAAGGATAGAAAGGGAGGGAATACTTTCAAACTCATTCTATGAGGTCATCACCTTGATCCCCAAACCAGACAAAGACCCCACTAAAAAGGAGAATTACAGCCCAATATCCCTGATTAACATGGGTGCAAAAATTCTCACCAAGATACTAGCCAATAGGATCCAACAGTATATTAAGAGGATTATTCACCATGATCAAGTGGGATTTACCCCCACAATGCAAGGGTGTTTCAACATTCATAAATCAATCAACGTGATAGATCACATCACTAAGAGGAAAAAAAAAGAACCATATGATCTTCTCAATAGATGCAGAGAAAGCATCTGTTCAAAATACAGCATCCTTTCTTGATTAAAACTCTCCATTGTAGGAATAGAGGAAATATACCTCAATATCATAAAAGCCCAAGAAAATACCATTCTCAATGGAAAAAAACTGAAACCTTTTCTCATAAGGTCAGGAACACAACAGAAATACCAACATTCAATAGTACTAGAAGGCTTGGCTTCAGCAAACAACAAAAAGAAATAAAAAGAATTCAAGTTGGCAAAGAAGTCAAACTCTCACTCTTCACAGATGACATGATACTTTATATGGAAACCCAAAAGACTCCACCCTAAGATTGCTAAAACATACAGCAATTCAGTCATGTTACAGGATACAAAATCAATTCACAGAAGTCAATTGCATTTCTATACTCTAACAATGAGACAGAAGAAAGAGAAATTAAGGTATTGTTCCGATTTAGAATTGCACCAAAAGCTACAAGATACCTAGAAATAAACCTAACCAAAGTGGTAAAGGATTTGTTCTAAAAACTACAGAACACTTATGAAGGAAATTGAGGAAAATACAAAGACATGACAAAACGTTCCATGTTCATGAATTGGAAGAATAAATATTGTGAAAATATCTATGCTACTCAGAGCAATCTACACATTCAATGTAATTCCTATCAAAATGCCATTGACATTTTTCACTAAGCAGGAACAAATAATCCTAAAATCTGTATGAAATCAGAAAAGACCCTGACTAGCCAGAGGAATGTTGAAAAAGAAAACCAAAGCTGGTGCCATCACAATGGCGGACTTCAGTATGGTACTGGCATAGAAACCGACACATAGATCAATGAAACAGAATAGAGAACCCAGAAATGGACCCTCAGTTCTAGGGTCAATTAATCCTCAACAAAGCAGGAAAGAATATCCAATGGAAAAAAGTCTCTTCAACAAATAGTATTGGGAAAATTGGACAGCCACATGTAGAAGAATGAAACTGGACCATTTTCCATCAAACACAAAGATAAAATAGATGAAATGCCTAAATGTGAGACAGGAATCAATCAAAGTCCTATAGGAGAACACAGGCAGCAAACTCTGTGACCTCAGCCATGGGAACTTCTTGCTAGACACATCTCCAAAAGCAAAGGAAACAAAAGTAAAAATGAACTATTGGGACTTCATCAAGATAAAAACTTCAGCACCGCAAAGAAAACTGTCAACAAAACTGAAAGACAACCTATGGAATGGAAGAAGGTGTTTACAAATGACATATCTGATAAAGGGCTAGTATCAAAATTAGCAAAGAATTTATCAAACTCACATCCAAAAAGCATGCAGTCAAGAAATGGGTAGAAAATATGAACAGACACCTCTCCAAAGAAAAAGAGATAGAAATGACCAACAGACACATGAGAAAATGTTCCTCATCACTTGGCCTCAGGGAAATACAAATCAAAACCACAACGAGTTACCACCTCACACCAGTCAGAATGGCTAAAATTAATAAGTCAGGAAATGACAGATGTTGGTGAGGATGAGGAGAAAGGGAAACCTTCTTACACTGTTGGTGGGAATGCAAGGTGGTACAGTCACTCTGGAAAACAGCATGGAGTGTCTTCAAGAAGTTACAGTAGAACTATCCTATGACCCAGCAAATACAATACTAAGTATTTACTCCAAGGATACAAATATAATTATCTGAAGAGGCACATGCACCCCATTGTTTTTTTTTAAGATTTTATTTATTTATTCATGAGAGACAGAGAGAGAGGCAAAGACACAGGCAGAGGAAGAAGCAGGCCCCATGCAGGGAGCCCAACATGGGACTCGATCCCATGCTCCAGGACTATGCCCTGGGCCAAAGGCAGGCACTAAACCACTGAGCCACCCAGGGATCCCCAGCACCTCAATGTTTATAGCAGCAATGTCCACAATAACCAAATTATGGAAAGAGTTGAGATGTCTATCAACACATGAATGGATAAAGAAAATGATTATATATATATATATATATATATAATACCTCAAATGGAATATTACTCAGCCAATAGAAAGGATGAATACTTACCATTTACATCGACATGAATGGAGCTGGAGGTTATTATGCTGAGTGAAATAAATCAGTTAGAGAAAGACAACTATTATATTGCTTCGCTCATATTTGGAATGTAAGAAACAGTGCAGAAGAAGATCATAGGGTAAGGGAGGGAAAACCAAATGGAAAGTCATCAGAGAGGGAGAAAAACCATGACAAACTCTTAATTATGGGAAATAAACTGAGTTTTACTAGAGGGGAGGTGGATGGGGGAATAGCGTAATTGGGTGATGGGTCTTAAGGAGAGCATGTGATGTGATGAGCACTGGGTGATATATGCAACTGATAGATTATTGAAAACTACATCTGAAACTAATGATGTGCTATATGTTGGCAAATTGAATTTAAATTTAAAAAACAAAAAATGAATAACACTTATGAAAGAAATTGAAGAGGACACAAAGAAATGGAAAAGTATTCCATGCTCATGGACTGGAAAAAAAATATTGTTAAAATGTCTATGTTACACAAAGAAATCTACAGGTTCATTGCAATCGCTCTCAAAATACCACCAGCACTTTTCACAGAGCTAGAATAAATAATCCCAAAATTTATATGGAATGGCAAAAGACTCTGAATAGTAAAAAAAAAAAAAAAAAAAAAAAAAAAAAATCTTGAAAAGGGAAAGTAAATCTGAAGGCATCAATATTCTGGACATCAAGCTATATTACAAAGCTGTAGTCATGAAGACAGTATGGTACTGGCACAAAAACAGACACATTGATCAATGGAACAGAATAAAAAACCCAAAAAGAAACCCACAGCTGTATGGCCAATTAATCTTCAACAAAGTAGGAAACAATACCCAGTGGAAAAAAGGACAGTCTCTTCAACAATAGTGTTTGTAAAAATGGGCAGTAACGTGCAAAAGTAAGAAACTGGACCACTTTCTTATACTATACAATGGAACAGAATAGAAAACCCGGAAATGGACCCACAGCTCTATGGTCAACTAATCCTCAACAAAGCAGGAAAGAATTCTCAGTGGAAAAAAAAGAAAATCTCTTCAACAAATGGTGCTGAAAGAACTGACAGCAATATGCAGAAGATGAAACTGGGCCACTTTCTTACACCATACCCAAAAATAAGTTCAAATGTATGAAAGACCTAAATGTGAGACAGGAAACTATCAAAATCCTAGAGGAGAACACAGCCAGCAGCCTCTTTGACCTTGGTCTTAAAAACTTCTTACTAGACACATCTCTGGAGGCAAGGGAAACAAAAGCAAAAATGAACTTTATAAAGATAAAAAGCTTCTACACAGTGAAGGAAGCAATTAACAAACTGAAAGGCAATCTAAGAAATAGGAGAATATGTTTGCAAGTAATATATCTGATAAAGGGTTAGTATCAAAATCTACAAAGAACTTATCAAACTCAACACCCACAAAACAAATAATCCAGTTAAGAAATGGGCAGAAGCCATGTGTATTAACCATCTGGATATCTTCTTGGGAACAAGATATATCCAGATGACTAACAGACATATGAAAAGTTGCTCACCATCACTCATCACCAGGGAAAAGCAAATCAAAACCACAATGAGATTACCACCTCACACCTGTCAGAATGACTAAAAATAGCAACACGTCAATCAACAGTGAGGCTGCAGAGAAAGGGGAAACCTCATACTGTTTGTGGGAATGCAAACTTGTGCAACCACTGTGGAAAAGAGTATGAAGTTTCCTCAAAAAGTCAAAAAATAGAACTGCTCTATGATTTAGTAATTGCACTACTAGGTATTTCCCCCCAAATACAAAAATATTAATTCAAAAAGGCGCATGTACTCCAATATTTTTAGAAGCATTGTCCACAATAGCTTAATTATAGAAATATTCTAAGTGTTCGTTGATTGATGATTGGACTAAGAAGATGTGGTATATGTATGTACAATGGAATATTACTCCTCCGTAAGAATGAAATCTTGCCATTTGCAATGACATGGATGGAGCTAGACATATTATGCTATGTGAGATAAGTCAGTCAGTGGGGAATCCTGAAAATGCCTCTATTCTGTGAAATCAGTGTCTATGGCAAACTGATGGGGATGAAAAGGCAGGCATCATCTGTACAGTCTGCAGTGAAATGCCCTCGGTGCTTCACTTACTGTGCAGAACTTTGGAAATCTGCTTTTAGCTGACTTTGTTTCTTCTGTTCTTTTCTTTTATCTCTAGATGTATAATGTAATAATCATTTTAAAGACTTGTATTGAAATACGAATCATATATCATATAATTCACCCATTTAAAATATATAATTCAGGGATTTTTTCGTGTACAATCATCACTGCAATCAACTTTAGAACATCTCCACTAACCCAGAAAGAAACCATGTACTCCTTAGCTATCACCACTCAGTCCTCCCACCCTGATGGCCAGCTCTAGACAAACACTGATCTACTTTGTCTCTTTATAGATTTGCCTATTCTGTACATTTTATATGAATGAAATTATATAATTTGTGATTCTTTGTGCCTGGCTTCTTCCACTTAGTATAAAGTTTTCCAGATTCACCCATGTTTGGAACATATCAATACTTCATCTCTTTTTATGACTGAATACTATTTCACTGTATGGATAGACCACATTTCATTTATCCATCAGGTGAGATATAGTTGAATTTTTCCCACTTTTTGAAAATTATAAATGTTATGATGTTATTATGCTGTTATGAACATATACGTACAAGGTTTTTATTGGTGAGCATATGTTTTCAGATCTCTTGAGTATCTACCTAGGAACTGAATTGTTGGGTCATATGTTATCTCTATTTTTGTTTGTGAAATAGCATAGTATTTTCCAATGTGGCTATAGCATTCTATATTCCCACTAGCAGTGTATGAGGGTTATAATTTTTCCACATCCTCACCAACACTTGTTAATATCTGTCTTTTTTATTATAGCCATCCCACTGTATGTGAAGTGGCATCTCATTGTGGTTTGATTTGCATTCCTCTGGTGGCTAATGATATTGAACATCTTTTCATGGCTTATTAGTCATGTGTACACCTTCTTCAGAGAATGTAATAGTCTTTTGTTAACAAATTTTCTCTTTTTCTTTTAGTAGTTAAGCACAATCATGTCCTTTTCAAACCTTATCTGAGAAAGTAATACCCTAAAATAACACATCAATAATGAAATGAAACAAAATTCCAAATAAATCTACTAGTGCTGTTCTTTGCGCTCTGAAGTGCCAGTGTTCTTTGAAGGTTTAGAAACACTATACAGTGAAATGGAAAAAACATGAGAAGAATATGTATTTAAGTCATATTGCATACTCAGTTTTGCAATGGGTGACAAAATAGTTTTTCATCTTCTTGAGGGAAGTATAAAGCAAAAGACAGGCCAGTTTCCCAACAGATTGGCAAGTTGAGCTTGCTTTAGCTGTCAGGTATCGTACAGAACTTTCATAAGAGATTACAGAAAATTACAGTTTCAAAGCCAGCAACGGGAACTATCCACAGCCCTTTTTGGAGAGAAATTTAAGTTTTCCTGTTTGGGCAATCAATTTTTAAAACCGAATAGGTTGCAATACCATATGCATTTTTAAAGGAAAGCTAACTAAGGGCAGTGGAAGAAAAGCCTGGAAAAGAAAGCAAGCAACTGAACAGCATTCTAAAGTAGCTCTTTCTTTTGATGATGTATTTCATAAGAAAATAAATATCCAAAAAATAAATAAATATCCAGAGGACTAAGAATGTATTGAGTGAAATCAAGCATAAGAAACAAGAGAGTTATTTAGTGGTTATAGAGTTTCAGTTTGAGGTGATGAAAAAATTCCAGAGACTGATAGTGGTGACGGTTGCATAACTTTGTTAATATAGTTAGTGCTACTGAATTGTACACTTCAAAGTGGTTGAAATGGGAAAAAAAGTTAATAAATTCTATATTATGTATATTTTACCACAATAAAAAATTTTTGAGAAATAATAGAATGCATTTTAAAAGACAGTGTTAATGCCAGAATTGAGGCTAAAGGAAGAGCTGAAATGCAGCAAAGATGAGATGATGCAAAATGTCCTTCCACTGGAAATGCCTACCATGAACACTAAGCATGACTAAGATGGTCACATTCTTCAGTGTATGATCCTTGATCACAGGCTTTGCACATTGTAAATGGGAAGAAGTGGAACAAACCCAGCCAATTTAACCACAGACCAAAGCTTTTGTGTTGGATGCATCCATTTTTTAAAAAAAATAATTACTTATTTATTTGAGAGAGAGAGATAACAGGGAAGGGGCAGAGGGAGAGAGAGAGAGAGAACCTTAAGCAGGTCTGTGTGACACAGGGGTCCATCTCATGACCCTGAGATCATGACCTGAGGAACAATCAAGAGTTGGATGCTTAACCAGCTGAGCCACCCAGGTGTCCCTGAATATGTTCCTTTTAAAAAGCAGACATTTTTATTTCTGGGGAAGATAGAAGAGTAGGAAGGTCCTAAGCTCAACCCATTCCACAGATAAACCTAGACAACAACCACATCAGCATAAACTAACTCAGAAAGAATCTAGACACAATCCAAAGATTGACAGAACCGGCACCCCATAGCTAATCGGGGAGGAGGTCGCACTGAAAATGGCAAGAAGGGCAGAGACATGTTCAGAACCAAACTAACCTATGAGACTAACCATAAAAGGGAAGGACACTGCACGTGTGCAGAAGGGAGAACAGACCCCACAGCGGGCATCCCAGACACGCTGGAAAGATGAATCCCCATCTGAAAAACAGATGACTCTGTTTGACTCTGAAAAAACAGAGGGGCTTGATTTTGTGAGTTTTTATAGCCAGTGGGGCTTAACACTGGGAAATTCAAAAATTACAGACTCCTCTCTGGGGGAGCCAGAGGGCAAGAGGAAACAATCTCTGTCCTTAAAGAGACAGCATAACAAATAACTCTGCTGAGACACAAAATAGAAACAACTGTTTGAAAAGCACCTGGTATATAAGGGAAGATTTATTTATAAATCCCGGAACATATGAGGGAAGAACAGGGATCTTCAGGAGAGTTCTCCAAGAACAGGAGAGCTGGCAGGTGACTTTTTTTTCTCCGCTAACTCCCCACCAGCCTTGATATGTAGATATCTGTAGGAACCAATTTACTAATACTTTGTGCCTTGTCCCCAAATGCCCTCTGTGGATCCAACCCAGCTGACTTATCAGGAGTTCCTAGGAAGTGGCTGCAGGTCTCTTCATGCAAGCAGACAAGTATATACCTTGCTAAAATAATGCCTTTATTCCATGCTCTCTTATTGATTGCCCCATCCAACCAGCCCCACTTGACCAAAGTCCCCCCAAAATGGCTTCAGGTCACATCCCTCAAGCAGACCTGCACAAACCTAAATAAAATCAGATGCCCTGCTCCCATGTTCTCATGTTCTCCCAACTAAAAAAGAGGATTTAAAATTTTTTAATTTAAATTCAATTTAGTTAACATGTACTGTATTATTATTTTCAGGGGGTAGAATTTAGTGATTCATCAGTTATATATAACACCAGTGTTCGTTAGATCAAGTGCCTTCCTTAATGCCGATCACTCAATTGATGTAAAAAAGAAAATTTCAAAAGCAGCAAGAGAAAACAGTTAAATATAAAGCAAATCCAATAGAACTATCAGCTGATAGCTTTGTGGGCCACAAGAGAGTGGCATGATATATTCAAATGATAAAAAGAAAAAGCTTGTAACCAAGAATACTCTATCCAGCAAGGGTATCATTCAGAATAGAAGGAGGGAGAAAGAGTTTGCCAAACAAATGAAAGTTAAATGAATTTTTTACTGCTAAGTGATCTGTACAAGAAATGTTAAGGGAGATTCTTTGAGTAGGAAAGAAAAAAAACATAAGTAGAAGAAAAGTAGGAAAGAAAAAAATTTCCCAGGTACTATATACATACTAAAACTAGATTAATCACTTATAAAACCAGTACAGATGTTAAAGCACAAAAGCTGTAAAATAAATTATATCTGTAAAAGTCAATCAATGGATTCACAAAATAAAAGGATGTAAAGTATGATGGTATTCACCTAAAATAGGGGAGAGTGTAAAAATTTAGTGCTTTTAGAATGGATTCAAAGTTAACCATCAACTTAATATACCCTGCTATATGCATAGGGTATATAATAGTTATATAAAACCAATGGTAACCACAAACCAAAACCTGTAATATATATGCAAAAAATAAAAAGAAAGGAATCCAAGCATTAAAGAAAGCCATCAAAGCACAAGAGAAGAGAGTAAGAGAAGAGGGCAAAGGGAAGACCTACAAAAACAACCTTACAAGTAACAAAATGGCAATAAGTACATATTTATCAATAATTACTTTGAATGTAAATGTACTAAATGCTCCAATCAAAAGTCATAGTGTTCTGCTGAAAATAATAAGGCACATAGGAACAAATCTAACCAAAGAGATGAAGGACCTGTACTCTGAAAATTATAAAATGCAACTGAAAAAATTAAAGAGGACACAAAGAAATGGGAAGACATTCCATGCTCATGTATTGGATGAACAAACATTGTTAAATCATCTATACTCCCCAAAGTAATGTACACATTTCATGCAATCCCTATCAAAATACCACCAGCATTTTTCACCACAAAAGATCTTGAATAGCCAAAGCAAACCTGAAAAAGAAAAGAAAAACTGGAGGTATCATAAATCCAGATTTTAAGTTATATTACAAAGCTGTAGTAATCAAAACAGTATTGTACTAGCACAAAAATAGACAAGTAGATCAATAGAATGGAATAGAAAAGTCAGAACTAAACCCACAATTATATGGTCAAATAATCTTTGACAAAACAGGAAAGAATATCCAATGGGGAAAAAAGTCTCTTCAACAAACGGTGTTGGGAAAACTAGACAGCAACATGCAAAAGAATGAAACAGGACCACTTTCTTACACCATACCATACACAAACATAATCTCAAAATGGATCAAAGACTTAAGTGTGAGACCTGAAGCCATAAAAATCCTAGCAGAAAGCACAGGAAGTAATGTCTCTAACATGTTACTATATAACATTTTTCTAGATATGTCTCTTGAGATCAGAAAAATAAAATTAAAAAATAAATGATTTAAGCTACATCAAAAATAAAAAGCAAAGCAAAGGAAACAATCAACAAAACTAAAAGGCAACCTACTTGATGGGAGAAGATATTCACAAATAACATATCTGATAAAGGGTTAGTATCCAAAATATGCAAAGAACTGATATAACTCAACACCTAAAAACCAAATAATCCAATTTAAAACTGGGCAGCCTTGTATCTTTTATTAACTTTACTAGTGACAGCACTTTGGGAATATGAGAACCTCTGGAATCACTTGGCTTAGTAGCTGATCTCTCCAGCCTAAGAACAACCATGCCTTGATCCCACTGTCCATCCTGTGTGAGATTTCCTTTCCTCAACCTTCCTTGGTCTGGTGCTCAGTCTACAATCACACTCAGGTGCTTTCGACCCTTAATACCTCAAGACCAGCATCCCTCTCACATCCCACTGGGGCATATTCATTCTTCCAGTTAAAAATGAACATTGATGACAATTACAGTGATTAGTGGGTTTAGCTTTAGTTCAGTTCATATTTCAGATCAAGTATTTGGAGATTTAGTTCAGATCATAATTCAGCCAAGAAGTGCTATATCCAGCCCACAAAGAAGAGAACCCCATACCCTTCTTCCATCTTCCCAGCCAAGGCACTGAGTAGTTGGAAGGGATTGGAGTCTAATGGAAATGGTCCCTTGACCTCCCTTTCAAGGAGCAGACTTGTTGTTGGGAATAGTTGACACCTCAACCCAGAGTCATTGCCCTGCATCCAGGTGGTTAATAAATGCTCAGCTTAATAGAATGTGAGCAGAAGAGCTGCCTGTCACCCCCTGAAGGGAACAGTGGAGATGCAGGTGGATGCCTCAGGTTGGAGTAGGATGGATTATAAGGAATAATAAGGGGAGCTCAGGGGGCCTTACTGGAGGAGAGGGCATGTTTATCAAAATTCATCTGCTTGCATGCATTTTATTATATGTAAATCATATCTGAATAAAGCTGATTATAAATTAAATAAAATAACCTGGCCAAAAACAAAGTTTTACAAACGCTAAAGTGCTATGGAAAGACAAAGCAGTGATTTGAGATCAGTCCAGCTGTACAGTGTGAGTGTAGAATTCTGTAGAGCCTGGAAGAAAGACAGTCTCTTCAATAAATGGTGCTGGGAAAATTGGACATCCACATGCAGAAGAATGAAACTAGACCACTCCCTTTCACCATACACAAAGATAAACTCAAAATGGATGAAAGATCTAAATGTGAGACAAGATTCCATCAAAATCCTAGAGGAGAACACAGGCAACACCCTTTTTGAACTCGGCCACAGTAACTTCTTGCAAGATACATCCACGAAGGCAAAAGAAAAAAAAGCAATAATGAACTATTGGGACTTCATCAAGATAAGAAGCTTTTGCACAGCAAAGGATACAGTCAACAAAACTCAAAGACAACCTACAGAATGGGAGAAGATATTTGCAAATGACGTATCAGATAAAGGGCTAGTTTCCAAGATCTATAAAGAACTTCTTAAACTCAACACCAAAGAAACCAACAATCCAATCATGAAATGGGCAAAAGACATGAACAGAAATCTCACAGAGGAAGACATAGACATGGCCAACATGCACATGAGAAAATGCTCTGCATCACTGGCCATCAGGGAAACACAAATCAAAACCACAATGAGATACCACCTCACACCAGTGAGAATGGGGAAAATTAACAAGGCAGGAAACCACAAATGTTGCAGAGGATGCAGAGAAAAGGGAACCCTCTTACACTGTGGTGGGAATGTGAACTGGTGCAGCCACTCTGGAAAAGTGTGGAGGTTCCTCAAAGAGTTAAAAATAGACCTGCCCTACGACCCAGCAATTGCACTGTTGGGGATTTACCCCAAAGATTCAGATGCAATGAAATGCCGGGACACCTGCATCCCGATGTTTCTAGCAGCAATGTCCACAATAGCCAAACTGTGGAAGGAGCCTCGGTGTCCATCGAAAGATGATGGATAAAGAAGATGTGGTCTATGTATACAATGGAATATTCCTCAGCCATTAGAAACGACAAATACCCACCATTTGCTTCGATGTGGATAGACCTGGAGGGTATTATGCTGAGTGAAGTAAGTCAATCGGAGAAGGACAAACATTATATGTTCTCATTAATTTGGGGAATATCAATAATAGTGAAAGGGAATATAAGGGAAGGGAGAAGAAATGTGTGGGAAATATCAGAAAGGGAGACAACATAGAGACTCCTAACTCTGGGAAACGAACTAGGGGTGGTGGAAGGGGAGGAGGGCGGGGGGTGGGGGTGAATGGGTGACGGGCACTGAGGGGGGCACTTGAGGGGATGAGCACTGGATGTTATTCTGTATGTTGGCAAATTGAACACCAATAAAAAATAAATTTATTATAAAAAAAAAAAAGAATTCTGTGGAGCTTCTCAGACATAGGAGTTTATCCTGGAGCCTAGACCAGCAGCAAAGGGCTTTACCTCAGGAGAAGTCCAAGGCCTAGCCCAGAGGACCAGAGGAATTAAGCATGGACAGTGCGGGGAAGTAAGGTAGACTTTGAGCACAAGTGGTGCTTAGCTCTCTTCCCTTCTCTGGGTGAGAAGTCAGAAGGCGCCAGTGCAAATAGAAGTGTATTTAGGGTGTGGCGTTCTCTCGATTACAGCAGGATAACAGAGTAGCTGCCTGGGTAGGTCTCCACTACCTCTCTATTTAAACTCCCTCCTTGTCCCATCATTCTGCTGTCTTTTCACCTGCACCCTGCAGTCTTGGAGAACCTTCCAGAATGGAAACCTAACCCCAGTCCTACTCATGTGCTTATGCTGTGGCTCTGCTCAGCAGATTCCACCTCAACCAAGCAATCAAGGTTAACACCAGCAGCAATACAACACATAAACATCATATACCTCCTGTAGGACCCACTGAGAAGAACACAATAATGCTGTGGGATTCTTGCCAAAATGTGCAAACTTGACCTTATGATGAGAAGACATCACACAAAGGAAAAATCCCAGGACTGTCACAGATCATAGGAGTCTGAAGAGACATAGCTATTAAATGCAAAGAATTGGTTCCTGGACCAGAAAAAGGACATTAATAAAAATTGGTGAAATGTGAAGATCTATTAGTTAATAGTATTGTGTTAATGCTGATTTCCTGGTTTCAGTAATTGTAGTGTGTTATATAAGATGCAAACACAAGAGGAAAGTGGATGAGGGGGTTCTGGAATTCTCTGTGCTATTTTTGCAACTTTTGGTAAGTCTAAAACTATCTTGAAATATTATGCTGAGTGAAATCAGTCAATCAGAGAAGGATGATTATCATATGGTTTCACTCACATGTGGAATATAAGAAATAGTGCAGAGGACCATAAGAGGAGGGGAAACTGAATGGGGGAAAAAATCAGAGAGGAAGACAAACCATAAGAGACTCTTAACTCTGGGAAACAAACAGCGTTGCTGGAAGGGAGGTGTGGGGTGGGGATAGGGTAACTGGGTGATGAGCGTGAAGGAGGGCACATGATGTGATGAGCACTGGCTGTTGAATGCAACTGATGAATCACTAAACTCTACCTCTGAACTAATTATACACTAGATGTTAATTAATTGATTTTTTTTTTTAAAGAATGAATGTGTTGATGAGGTACCACAAGATGCCTTTCTGGAGGCTTTTCTTTTGATGCATTGTTAGCAAGTCTGGACAATAAAGACACACACTAGTTTATACCTTTAAAATTTTTTATTACAGAAAACTCCATTCTTGCAAGTCCAGCTCAAGGCCCACCTTATTTACCAAACCTGAACTTCTGTGCATGTTGGATTGAATAGCTTTCTTGCTCCTCAGGTCTCTGATATGGAGTCAAAAGCTCTGCTTTCAATTGCAGGTTCTCTGGGAATGGGGACTAGGGTTCCGTAGCTATTTCATTCTGAACAAGGCTATGAGACATCTGGTCAGTGGGAGCACCAAAAGCATTATGTCTCTCCCCAAGAGGTTAGGCAAGGGAGACTGCCAGCCTTCAGCAACCCCTCTGCACCCTTCTTTGGGCCCTGTGGATAATGTCCCTGTTGGACCTGTCACCAGAGCCAGGACAGTCACGGAAGGGTCAACACAGGGCTTTACAGGCACAATTGGGCATGCCCTCAGTATGTGGGTGAGAATGGGGGCGTGTTAGTCCCCAGAAGTGCAGGGCTGTAGGCAGAAAATGCCAACAAGGTGAAAAGGTATGTTTCTCAGAAGTAAGGTGGGCAGAGTTTAGGGGAGTCCTGGGAGCCACACACTAAGGTGCACAGATTTCAAATGCAAGGGACTGGGAAGTGGTGATGGACAGCAGCTCAAAGGAACCTATCAGGACAGACTTGGCCAGCCTTTAATAATGGAGAAAAATGTGGCTGTCACTGAGCTTTGCCAGGAGGGCTGTGGCTGCAATTAACTGAGCAGTTAAATAGGGGGAGGGAGGGGCAGTTGAGGGCAGGATGGGTCTCAGAGCAGCAGCCTCAGCAGGAGGAGGCTGCCAAAGGCTGCAGGAGTGAAGGAGACTCTGGAGCCCGAGTCCAGGCTGGTGGGCTTATTGGAGTTGGGTGCTGAAGAGGTGCTGGAGTTGCTGACAGGAGGGTTGGTTGGGGGGTAATTACGAATGGCAGTTGAGGAGGCGCTGAAACCGTCTACACACTTAAACTTTCGGAAGATGATTCCTCCAATTGTCTGGTTCTCAGCAGACAGGAACTGACAGGTGGAGTTCCTGATTTTGGAACAGCCTTTCAGCACGAGCTTCTTGGTCTCTGTGAATGTAATGCGAACAGTAAGGACTTCACAACACTCTTGCCCTTCCTCCTTAGGCCTGTTTTAGGTCTGGTTCAGCAACCTGTTTTACGTCTGGTTCTAAAACAGGAGCCTGGAGGAAGGAGCCCAGGATCAAGAACACCACACAGTAATGGCAGAGGTACCATGGAGGTCAGCACCCAGACACTCTCCCCGATCTAAACTCAAAAGAAACAGGCTCCAGAAGGTGGATGCAAGCCCGAGCTCACAGATGAAGGCCAGAAATGGGCCTGGGACCCAAGTCTCTGGTGTTTCCCTGAGGGGCTGGCAGGTGATTAAAAACCCAGGAGATGGGCTCAGAGAGCCCTCTCCTCTCAATCCAAGAAGGACTCCTCCCAGGCTCCTGTACTATGAATTCCGTTTTCTATCCTCACTCTTCTCTGGACCTGAGTTCTCTCTGCCTGAGTTTTATCTGAATAGAGGAAAAAAATAGCTGGAGGTGGTCTTCATTCTAAATCTGAATTATATTATGTTTAATTCTGTTAAAAGGTGTAGGTCCTAGGAAAAGGCCAAGAGGATTTGCAAAGAAAATGTGGCTGTGACTGCAGCCACCTTTATTGAGCTGCTACTATGTGCCAATTGCTCTATGACTTAAACAGGTCTGAAGGACAGGCAGTTACACAGGAAGGAAGTGGAGGACAAGTGGCTACTTATCAGAAGGGCTATTAACTTGTTCTGAGAAGGAAAGAGAAATCTCTACATCCCTTGGAAGAAAATAATTAATTCCTTTTTTATAGCAAATAGCAGTGCTGGAGATTGAATTACAGTAAGCTAGAGAAATGTGTTGCTTGGCACATGTCTATAATATTGAAAAAAAAGTGATCTTGGGCAAAAATAAATAAAGGAAAAACCCCCACATGTATGATGGCTTTGATCTATCTGGCTTCAGATTAAATCAAAGGAATATTTTTAAAATTCCATCCTTGACATCAGAAGACACCTGGGAACAAAGTGAGCAGAAAGAGAAATTGTTTCAGATGTTATTGTTAACCTCAGACATAGCTTAAGAATTAAATATCAGAGCTGCGTAGACATCCTAGAGATTTTTTTAATTAAAAAAAACTTTAAGTGCATATAACTAAGTGAAAGAAGTCAATGTGAAAAGGCTACCTTTTTATGATTCCAAATATATGATATTCTGATAAAAGCAAAACTATGGGGAGAGTACAAAGATCAGAGGTTAAAAAACAAAACAAAACAGAAACAAAACAAAACAAAGATCAGAGGTTGCCAGAGGCTACAGATTAATAGTGCATAGAGGATTTTTAAGACAGTGAAGCTATTCTGTGTGATGCTATAATGGTAGATATACTTCATTATACATTTGTTACAACTCATAGAATATGCAACCTAAACAGTAACCCTAATGTAAACCTCGGACTCTGGATGATAATAATGCATCAGTGTAGGTTCATGGATTCATGAGGTACCATTTTGGTGGGGAATGTTGACAGTGGGGGAGGCTGTGTGTGTGGGGACAGAGGTATGTGAGAAATCTCTTTACCTTCCTCCCAGTTTTACTGTGAACCTAAAACTGTTCTAAAAAATAAAATTTATTTTTTTTTAAATAAAAAGAAAAAAATAAAATAAAATAAAAATAAAAATAAAAAGAGGTTCAGGATACTTGTGATGTTTGGCCTCACTTCTCAGCCTGCAATTACAGTTAAGCATGGATTTCCAGTACTATAATTGCCATTAGTAAAAGTTGAAATCAAATTGTACCTGGGTATTGGTGCTCTTAAACTGTTATTAAGCTGAGCCATATTGTGGCAGAGACTGGCTGGCTGTTCATTTTAGCTTCATGTCTCTTCCTTTCTTGCTGGACCACACTAGACACCATGAGACTGCATTTCCCAGCCAACAGAATGTGAGAGAGAGTGATGCATGCACTTCCAGGCTTTGCCTATAGAAATCCTCCTGCCTCCCTCCACTCCCTGTCTTCCCCGAACTGCTGATGAGAGACAAAGAATACAGCAGGGAGCTGCTACGTCCTGGGTGGCTGGGGACCAGATCCTCTAGATGAAAAGGACAACAGGCCCCAGGACTCTGCAATGAACTGCCATATGAGCAAGAAATAAATATCTGTTACATTGATCCTGAGGATTTAGAGGTTGCTTTTTAACAGTAACGAACTTATCCTTGCTAATAAATGTATTATTCTTTAAATATTCAGATGTAACATCTGCCTGAATATTTAAAGCATAATATACGTATCAGTTTTCTATTTATAGTGGTTAATTTGATGGTTAGTATCAAATTACTTCTGTAGGAAAGAACAATTGGTTGGATGTTAAAATCCAATTTGACTCTTCAATCAGGTGACCCAAGTTGTCATAAGGCAGCCCCTCTCAGTGACAGATAGAAAAAAATGTAGGTATAAAAGGAAATAAAAGACAAATCCCACACACACCCACAGAGCAATGCAATCTGGTAAAGAAGTAAATGTCAGGAATAGCATGATGAGCTTAAATGAGTCTGGCTTGATTATGAGCCAGAAGAGAGCAGGGTTCAAGAGATGTACAGCCCAGAAAGAATGGTTCTGGACTAAGGAGGCAAAATAGCAAGCAGCTCAGGGCTACATTAACAGCCTCATTATGTCAAAAGCATTCTGACCTTATTCTTTTAACCTCCCCCAGCCTCCTTTTGTTAACTCAGAACTTATTACCCAAGGCTTAATATGTTTTCAACTCCAGTCCCATAAAAGGGAATTGAAACCCCAAGACAAACCATTCTTAAATTCCGCAACTAGATCGACACACTGTTCTTCTTTATGACATTTCCTGGATTTCACACTACAGGAACTTTCATTAGATCCATAACATGCAGGACATTCTATGTTGCTGGATGAATCTTCTAGTGGAGGAGCTGGATAGAATAAGAGCCATTAATTTAGAACAAGGTTGTAATATAGAACATGGTACTGCCTTGTACTGAAGGGGACAAGCAAACAAAGATGCTAGCCAGAGGGATCTTGAAAATGGGACAATTGCATAAAGACAGCAGTCATCCTAACCTCATATCCCACCAAAATAGTTACAGCACACAACCTCACAGACCTTCCCTTACAAGCCATCCAGTCTTCAAGGACTGTGGTCAGTGGGTGTGTTGGGCTGAGAAGGGAAACATAAGATTTTGATCTAAAACCAAGCAATGTTGGGGCACCTGGGTGCCTCAGTGGTTGAGCGTCTGCCTTTGCTCAGGTCGTGATCCCAGGTCCTGGGATCGAGTCCCACATCAGGGTCCCCACAGGGAGCCTGCTTCTCCCTCTGCCTATGTCTCTGCCTCTCTCTGTGTGTCTCTCATGAATAAATAAATAAAATCTTTTAAAAAAAAAAAAAAGAAAAGAAAACCAAGCAATGTCAACATTAGCCAGCTATTCTGAACATCGGCCAATAGATGTGTAATTATTACTAAATCTTTCTCTGAATAAATGATCGTGCCCCTTTATTTAACATTTAATACAAAATTATATTGAGATACAGCTGTGCTACTAATGACTTATACTCTAGAACGATGCCTTTTTGGCCATGGTTTCTTCTCTTCAAAAAGAGAGCTTTGGTATAAACCAACAATTTTCAATATCAATTTGTGGTCCAGGAACTCCTGGGAATCCCAAAGAACCATTCAGGGAGACCACAAGGTCAAAACCATTTTCATAACAATACTAAGATGTTCCTTGCCTCTTTCACACTCTTTCTTTCATGAATGTACAATGGAGTTTCTGAGAGACCACATGACATAAGAGATTGTAACAGACTAAATGCACAAGCAAATTTGAGAATCCAGTTGTCTTCTATTAAGCCAGAAACTAAAGGGCTTTGAGAAAATATGTAACAATGCCGCTCTTCTCACAAAATATTTTTTTGCTTTGGAAGATATAGTTATTTCTATGCAAAAATGTTATTGTTAACATGTAATGGGTTTATGATTTCTTAGTGAACTATAAATAAAGATTTTAAATTTGTTTAGAAATTCTTTGAATTTTTAAAATTTCTGAGTGTAAATATTGATAGTATGATTCACATAAATCAAATTTCTCTAGTCCTCAATAATTTTTAAGATTTAGAGTCTTAAAAGAGAGCCTGAAACCACAAAGTTGGAGAAATACTAATAAGCCTCTAATTTTATGCAACATGGAGTACTATGATTTCTGTCTGTTCTGATAAAGAGGAAAGCATGAAAGTAGTGATGATTTTCCCATTTGTTTTTCAAGTAATTGCTGTAAGTCAGCTGTTGATGTTACCCAGATATGCAGTGAAGTGCTTGGACTTGAGATGTTCACCAGAAGGTGAGGACTACAGGTGGCAAAGGAAAGGAGAGAGCTGAAAGGCCAGAGGGAGGATGGCACATTGCCAGCACCCACCCTGAGCATTACTGGTGTCATTGCACTTCTTTCCTTGGCAGCACTGGCTTGTAAAATGGAAGTATTCTGTATCGGACACACGGACAATGATGGTTTCAACCATGTCTCTCTCTTTTAGGCAGTTGTCCACAGAGCAGGCCTTATCCTGGTATATGTGGTCTGGATCTATTAAAAGGCAAACAAAGACTGTCAGTCCTGGGTGTAAGGCTTGGGAAAGGGTAGAGACTCTGAATAGTGACTGCTTCAGGCAACAGCAGAAAACACACCCCCAGTTCACTGTGATTTCAGAGACACTGAGGAGGGTTTCCTTGCAAACAGAAAAATCTTCCTCGTGAGGTAGTTCCTTCTTTTAGCAGGAGATGAGCAGAGATGCAGGCTAAATTTCAGATCAAAGATTGATGGGGAGCTTGGAAATGGTGGTTCAGGCCAACATCCAAAGCCACTGATCAGTCTTAGCATCTCTAAAAACAGCCAAGCAGAAGATGGTCCCACGTGCAATAGGATGTTAAATCTGAATACAGTCAAGCTTCTAGATCAGAGCTATCTGATATGGTAGCCAGTAGCTATATGTGGCTATTTAAAATTCAGCTCTTCAGTCATATAACTATATTTCAAGTGGCCAATAGCTACATGTGGCTACTGTACAGGACGGCATTGATATAAACATTTCCATTTTTTGAAAAGATTTTATTTATTTATTCATGAGAGACATGGAGAGAGAGAGAGAGAGAGAGAGAGAGAGAGGCAGAGACACAGGCAGAGGGAGAAGCAGGCTCCATGCAGGGAGCCCAATGTGAGACTCGGTCCCGGGACTCCAGGATCATGCCCTGGGCCAAAGGCAGACACTGAACCACTGAGCCACCCAGGGATCCCCAACATTTCTGTTATTGAAGACAGCTCTATTGAGCAGTATGGGTCCAATTTACAAGGAAACACCAGGAATATGGAAACAAAGAAATGACACCACAAGAAAATAATCAGCCAAAGCCAGAATATGGGATAGCTAGCTATAGGACAATTGGCCCAATTTATCCAACAAATCAATGGGATTGAACCAAAAAAAAAAGTGATGGTAGCTATTATAAAACAAATTTGACTTAATAGACCTAACAGCAAAATGCTATGTGGGGTTTTGTTTGTATCTGAAATCTAACACATTGGCTATAACACAACATCTGAAACAACTAGGATATTTCTAAGATGGCCTGGGTATTAGAAGAAATTAAAGAATCACAGTTAATTTTCTTAGGTATACAGTGGTACGGTAGTTATGTAAAAAAAAAAAAAAGTCCTTATTAAAGATGAATAATGAAGTATTTTCAGGAGAAATTACATGATACCTAAATTTGCTTTAAAATACCATTGCAGGGGATCCCTAGGTGGCTCAGCAGTTTAGCACCTGCCTTCAGCCCAGGGCATGATCCTGGAGTCCCGGGATCGAGTCTCTCATTGGGCTCCCTGTATGGAGCCTACTTCTCCCTCTGCCTGTGTCTCTGCCTCTCTCTCTCTCTCTCTGTGTCTCTCATGAATAAATAAATAAAATATTTTAAATAAATAAATAAATACATACATACATACATACCATTGCAGGAGTGCCTGGGTGGCTCAGTTGGTCAAGCATCAGACTTTGGCTCACATCCTGATCTCCAGATTCTGGGATAGAGTCCTGTATGGGGCTCGACACTCAGAGAAGAGTGTCTGATTCTCTCTCTCCTTCTCCCTCCTCCCCTCCTCCCAGCTTGTGCTCTCTTTCTCTCTCTCAAATAAATAAATAAAATCTCAAAAAATATAAAATACCATTAAAAAAAGCAAAATGATCATTGTTGACACAGGATAGTGGTTACATGGCAATTCATTTTATTCTTCTTGCTTCTGTGCATATTTGAAAATGTCCATTATAAAACGTTAAAAAGAAATCTAAGTGCTGTGGGAAAGAGGTAAAAATCATGCAGCAAATCACCCTGGGTGCAAGCGTGTTGGAGCTCGAAAAGGAAGGAGCAGTGAGGAGAGGAAAGGAAGCCAGAAAAATGGAAGAATGCAAGCACCCAGAGCAAACTGCCTGCTTTGTAATTTAACTAAGAGCTGCCCTTGCTTCTCACATCCACCAATATAGGTCTAGAATGGGATTTTAGACAGGAACAGCAATTCCAAGAAGTCACGAGAGCTTGTCAGCTTGCCCCACATTCTCACCTGACTCCTGCATGTTGCTTTTTCCAGAAGAGTCTTCATAACCCCATCTGTCTCCTTGCACAGCCCAGCCCTTTCTCAGCCTTCCCTTCCTCCCTGGCTACCCTATCCAGCTCCTGCCCTGTGCAAAACCCAGAAATGGGGGTTATGGCATCCCAGGCTCACCTAGAGAAAAGCTGGCCACCAAACTGGTACAGCTGGCATTGGCATTGCCGGGACACTGAGAGACGCTGCTGTTTTCACAAGGGTTTGTCACTGAATTACACTGCACGCAACTTAGGGATTCTGGTGAGACAAGATGGGCAGCACTGTCAACATTCAGGGGACACTTATAGACTGTACTCTGGACAAAGCACCACATCCACACCCTCCAAAGAATAGTGGGGATGGCATCCCTTCCCTCTGGGACCCCCCAAACTTGAGGCTGTGAGATGGAGCCACCTCCATTACTTTCTCCGCACTGTGCACCATTTCCCAGTGGGAAGACCCATAGCACAGAGAGGCTCCTCTGAGGGCAGTGTGCCCAGAGGGGTCTCATATTTTCCACTGACCACACCCTGACATGAAATGCCATGGGACAGGACCCCAGAATACCAAGAGTGAGAAGACTTTGATACAGTGTGTCAGAAAAGGTCTTCATTCCCAAAGGGTGTCAGTGGTTTCTCTCACCTACAGCTGCAACAGCAAATGCTGTGATGATAACAGCAACAAGGATGCCCTTCATGGTGCAGGACCTGGTGTCTCCCAAGGAAGAGGACTGTGGTGCAGAGCCTTATGCCTGAAGAGACACAAAGAAGGCAGTCTGGGGGCTGGCAAGGGTGCTGGGGCACAACATCCCATGTTACAGAAAAAATCAGCATTCTCAGCTGGGAGCACAGAACTGTGATGCAGTTTCTATGCTGCCCTTTCATCTGTGCCAGTCTGAGTTTCCCCCAATCCTGGATGCCTGCACATCTACACACAGCTACAAAACACAGCCTGAACATTCCCCACACCACAGCCACTTCAGATACAACATGGGCAGACAGATGATTGCCAGCCCCACTGGGGATGGGGTCCAAGAATAAAGTATAATGTAGTCCTCTAGCTAATATCTCACCACATTCACATAATTCACTTAGGAGCTCTGTCGTTGTCATCACCACACCTATTGAGCACGTACTCTCTTCCACGCACTTTATGTTCATTAATTCATGTGTTGCCTTCACCCTAACAAGCAGGTGCTATTATTAGCACCACTCTCATTTCATAGGGGAAATCAAGTCCCAGAGAGATCAAATAAACCACTCAAAGTCAAGATCACATTCCTAGGAGGTATTAGAGCTGGGGTTGGCCCAAGCACCTAACCACGACCCACACTGCCTCCAACAGATGGGACTCCCAGAGCCCCAGGCCTGGACACACTCAACCTGCAGGACAGAACCAGAGGCCCCAGCACACCTCCAACTGATGAGTCTCCAAATCTTTCTGTGTCGACAGTCATCTGATAGCTAAGGTTTGCTGTATTCATTAGGATCCCGAATCAGAGCTCCCAGGATTTCAACTTGCCCATGTATCAGAGCAGCAGGGAGTAGAAGTATCTGTCTCTGCCCTGAGTCCTTCCTAATTGTTAGTTCATTGATCCTATAAATGGTAGCCACAAACTGCATGTGGCAGTCATTGAAGGAATGAAAGAAAAAAACATTCTATTTCTAAGACTCACCTGGCTAGCTACTACTTATTGGCCAGCACAACTTTGGAACATTCCCTTCATTACAGAAAGTCCCAGGGCATAGTGTGGCTTACTGTCCCACTCAGCAGGTGAGGAACCTGCCAATGGAGAGATAAGGGAAGCTGCCCAAATTCACCGAGCTCATGAGGCCAAAACTGGGACTTCATTCTGCATCCTTCCAGCTCATGATAGCTGCTACTTACCAAGACAACTGACACCTGAGGCTGCAGTCAGTCCCCCACCTCTCATCTCAGCACACCACAACCACACACACATACCACTGCAACTGTGATCACTTAGTTGACTTATTAGAGGTTGGCAAAAAGGAAGAGACACTAGTTCAATCAGGGTAGGTAGAGGGGTATATCTATTACGTAAGGGCCACATAGTACAGAAATCCAAGGAGAGAAATTAAGTATATCTGGTTTGGAACTTGTGGCAGATGTTCCATACCTTGCACCCAACATGCCCCCACGCCTGATCACCCCTCCAGGCCTGAAACCCCAGTACAGAGACAGGCTCAGAGGTCGAGCCTCCTGGGAAGGGCCTCTCAAGCCTTGTAAGTATGGAGAAGGGAAAAGGAAAGAAAGAGATGAGGGTAAGGAGGTCACAGCAGCCATGTCAGATATATCAACCACTTCTTCTTGTGTTATACCCCTGATTATTAGCCTCATCTTCAGAGGGAAATAAAGGAGGCCCACAGAGATCAGGATCTGACCTAGAGACACACAGCAAAGAGAGCCTAGAAGTGGCCCTGATCACCACCTCTAAAGAGAAACCAGGGAGGTGGCCGTTGGTGCAGGAGGCCTCATCTGCAAAATAAGAACAAGTAGCATCTGAAAAACCCCTTTGAAAATTCCTTCCCACTCATCTATCATTGGATATTTTCTGAGTGCATCCTATTACAACTCCTTTCATGTTATACATAAGCAAGTTCAGAGCAGCTATGAAAAGGACAGCTAAAACAGAGAGCAAACCCCAGGCACAGAGCTCTCCCCTCCAGACTTCCTTCCCCTGAGCACTGCTAAAGGAGCAAGGGCCATGATAATGCCCTGAACTCCAGCCATCCCACATTGGCCTTCTCTTGGTTTGAGCTTTTTAAAGCTGGCGCCCCCACCACAGCTTGGCTTCAGCCCCTCACCTTCAGAGTCTGGCCTGGAGACTGCTCTCCCGAAGGTGGATCCCAGTACAGGATAAGAGCATGTGTGTGAAAGGCCTTATATAGCAGGTGACTGAACAATCAGAAAGCACCACTGCCTGCAGGGAGGGGTTTCTGGATCAGCTCTGCCAAAGCCAAAGAGCCACAGGCAGCTTAACCTTTTGGCAGCTGTGCAGTTGGTCAACTTTCTTAGGCCTCCAAAAATCGGGTGCAACTTTGGTTAAGGCCTGCCTTTGGCAAAACATGCAAGAGAACAAGGTGTGTCCTTGATGTTGTCTCATGTTGGCTATGCACACTGAATGTATTCTAGTATCTATTAATAAATCATAAGCATCACTTTATACCAGCCTGATAAAGAAGTCACCTTGATTAGACCATTTACAAATGAAACCAAGGCACAGAAGAGAAACATATGAGACTTGCCCAAGCTCACACAGCTCGGATAGTCAGAACTCAGAATCATGCCACATGGGGTCCTTGCAGCTCAGGAAAGGGGGTCAGGCCCCCTGGAGCAACTGTCTTAACCAGGATGAGAGTAAACCCACGATACAGCCTCACAGGGCAGAGAGGCCATGAAGCCCCTGCTTGCAGCATGTTCTACATACCAACATGAAGGGCCCACACCATTGCTCCTGCCACCTCCAACACTCCGGGCAGTTCATCTGGCCTGGCTGTCTGGGAAGCTACTGTTGGGGAGAGCCTAGATCAGCCCCTCCCAGCACCTTCACACTAAGCCCTAGGTACCTCTGGCATTGAGTGTAAACTGGACTTCCCTGGCCTTTCCATCTTTCTGCATTCATACACACTCAAACATGTATTCACATACATCATAAAACATACATGCACACACACACACACACACACACGATTGGTGGAGGAGGACCAAGGAAACAGGGGTTGGGGGATATATCAGGCCAGCACCCCCTGCCTGCAGTTAGACTTTGGTTCCCTGCTCTTGAAAATACCCCTTATACACTTGCTGCTACTCTGCCCTAGTCTGTGGCTCAACTCTCCTTCCTTTCCCAAACTCACTCATTCATCCAACAAACATTTGTGAGTTTTTTGTTTTGTTCATGCATTGGGTCTGCCCAGGCATTTGGGAGGTATCTGAGCAAAGAGACAGAGACTGCTCTCCTGGAATGTAGTCCAGAATGGGAGATAGACAACATAAATAAAGTGATAAATAAGCAAATTATAGAGTAGACTGGAATGTGGTAATTACTCTCACAAAAAGAGAAGATGCAAAGGTGAAGGACCAACCATGCTGGGGGAAATAAGATTCAATTTTAAATAGATCTGCATTGGTCTTGTGGAGAAGACGAAATTTGGGTCATTTTATTATAAGCAGAGCCTCTGGCCATCTCTCATTTTCTCTTCATTTCCCCTTCTGTCCTCAGGCTGACAACAGATTTTCCTAAACAAAGGCAATTCCCTCCCTAACAGAATTTTGTTATGTCTTTCTTCCAACCACCTGGGATAGCCCAATGGGAGAAGTGGCAGCAGAAGCCACAACAGGATGTGTGTGAGAGAAAGGTCCCATGCACTGGGCTTTCCCCAGCCAAAGATGGAGGACTTCAAAGACACAGTAACAGCCTCAGGGGCCACTCTGGTAACACACTGAAAATTGACAGTAGACTCAGGCTAATCTTTATTAATCCTTCTCAGAAGGCAAATGGACCAAAGGCAACAACTTCCTGAATCCAGTCTTTGCCCCTCATAAATAAGTCACTTATTAACCTGGCTCACTGGGCCTGAGCTCCCCTCTATAAAATGGGAACATCAGACCCTGAGGAAATGGTTGCTGGTTGTTTATTTCCTCCTGGAGTCTTCACCCCACCTCACTGTATTGTTTCCTAATGTCATGTAACAACAATGGTATGGGAGGTGGGAGTTGATCATGTGTGATGTGGTTGCTATACACAGCCACTCACAGTAATCCTGAATTTGTCCATCCTGAGGTCTAGACAGTGTGCAGATGGGTATCATAAACTCTCCTTGACAGATGAGGAGGCTGACCTCAGAGAATTCTCTCCTCTAGGCCTTAAGACACCTAGGCCAACTTCCTTCCACTCCAACACAATTCATGTAGGGGCCCGCCTCTGTCCAAAGTGTTGGGAATACTGACCCACTTTCCTCCTTCCTGCTCCTCTCTGTAGTCAGCATGGGACTATGGAGCCAGAAGCTGGGATCAGTCATAAGGCATTATAAAAGAAAGTATCCCCTAAAGCAGATTCTCCTTCTCACTAGCCAAGAAGTCCAGGGATCCAAGAGAAGCAGGATCTCAATACACTAAGTTTTGCTCTTAAACTAAGGATACTTGGCACATTTAAGGCACTACGGCTGTATTATCCCCTTATAAGAGAACAAGGATGGCTGTCCCCATGACCATTCAACAGGTGTAAGCTAAAACTTACCCAGATATTGGAGAATCTGGGCTGAAACCCATGCGGGAAATAGGCTTCTCCTGAGTTTCCCTAAACTATCAGTAAAGCTTAGAGGTGAGTTCTCAAAGGAATCCATTCCATTTTGGAATAAATATGCAGAGGTGAGCAGGGTTGGGGCAGGACAGTAAGAGCAGATACTCCAATAAATTCCAATAGGTGTCCAAGCCAAAAACTCAGCTAAGTGTCCCAACTGAGAACATCCCTCCATCTGTGTTTACTTCGGGGAGCTATCCCTGACTGGCTTGTTCTTCCAGCTTGGAAATGTGAAAATAAGCTGAAGATACTGTTCCCAGTATTCCTGACCTGCAGACACCACTCAGGGAAAATGTGAGTGCTCTGAGAGATAAGCCTGCCAATAGTCCATGCCCTGTGCCAGTTAATGAACCTCTGAGTCTTGGGTTCCCCATCTGTCAAATGGAAAAAGCAATGCCACCCACTTCTTAAGAATTGTTCTGAGGGTTAGAGGAGACCACTTAAGCAGACATTAGTATGTACTTATCATATTGTAAGAGCTCCAAAAATAATGGTTCCCACTCTGAGCTTACACCAGTGGCACCACAGCCTGGGGAAATACACAAAGCCCAAGAATTAGGCTAAGAATTTAGCCTAAGAAAATTTAGCTATTTTTACCCTTAACTCAGTCACTGGCAGTTTACCTGGGCTTCCTCTGTGGCAGGGGAGATGTCTAGTACTAAATCAATCATCATCTCAGGAAATTTTAAATATGACCATTTTCCTAAAAACTCTAGGCACTAAATACAAGGCATATTTGAAGAATTGTTGCATCCAACATTATAAAACCAGTTTGTTTGCATGATCTACTATTGTGGACCTTCACTGGATTGGTAAGGAAAAACAAAAACCAACAGACAGGTCTGGCTTGACAGCTGGCTACACCAGTTATTAGCTCTGTAACCTGGTTTAAGATTCTGAGCATCCAGGGGATCCCTGGGTGGCTCAGCAGTTTGGCGCCTGCCTTTGGCCCAGGGCACAATCCTGGAGTCCTGGGATCGAGTCCCGCATCGGGCTCCAGGCATGGAGCCTGCTTATTCCTCTGCCTGTGTCTCTGCCTCTCTCTCTCTCTCTCTCTCTATCATAAATAAATAAATGTTAAAAAAAAAAAAAAAGATTCTGAGCATCTGCATCAAAACAAAAAGAAAACAATGCTATTTCATGCAGATGCTGGCACACAAAAAGCACTCCCTGAAAATGACTATTTCTTTCCCCTCATCCTTTCTCTGCCAATATAGACCTAAATGTCTTCAGGATTCAACAAATATTGTTACTGCCTTTAGGGTAACCTCACTGGGTAGTGGGGTCACAAAGTTAATGAGACAGATGAGTTCCTTGCCCTAAGATTTTAAGCTGACAACTACAAACAAACAAGGAAACATTTTAAAAATACGAGTAAACAGACAAGATAATCGCAAATTGAAGAATTGTAATGGAAACAAAATGGCAGCTGAGAAAGGAAAGAAAGACAGTAAGGCAGGGAGATCTCTCTAAGAGATGAGAAGAGACCAGACAAAGGAAGGAGATCAGATGGCTCCCTGAAGAGGGCAAAAAGCATGAGCAAAAAAGGCTCATTGGTGAAGAACATGCCTTGCTTAAGGAACTGAGTAAAGGAACACCAGTTTATGGGAAAATCACAAGGTCAGTATTCACACCCTCCTCAGCTCATTTCAACATTATGCTGCTATTTCTCACAAGCGGCTTAGGTGAGGTACAAAGAACACTGTGTCTGTTGGCAAAAGTGTTTTAGTTTTGCAATTTACTAGCTTTGTGTTAACTTTTCTCCATGAGTCACAATTTCCTTATCTATAAGATGGTAAAATAGGTAATATTTATCCAGAGAAAATAGGTGGTGACTTCCTGCCCCTTGTCTACAAAACATAATGAGAAATAATCAATTTTCCACTGGTTACATTATTTCTAATGAATGTGATATGTTAGTAGGACTAACCAGTACCCATTAAACATTGTGCCAAGGTTATTTTGTCCATGTGGAGCAGAGTCAAAGTCATGTTGACAGGAAGATGTGCTTTCTTGATATAAGACTGAATTACATATGTTGGGAAAACTATTAACACTCACTTTTGCCTTCTGAGTAATGAGCAAGGTAACCTGCAGGTCTTTTCACTCCTAAGGAGTCTGAATTGAATCTGTTTACTTATCTTCCACTCACCGTCCATTCATCAGATCCACAAACCCTGGACAGAAAACCACCTCCATTAGCAGCTGGTCAGAGCCCAAAGTGCTAGTCCTGGGGAAACTCCAGAAGTAAATAAATGATGAGGCTCTGTGTCCCTTGGGATACAGTGGAGTTGAGTTTCTCTGGGGAATGAGAAGAAGGTAGAGGAGACATAAGAGTGGAGGCTTCAAAAAAAGATACAGAGGGATGGAAATCAGGGAGAACTGGGGCAGAGGAGAGGTAGAAGCAGAAGAAGGAAGGATCTTTTAGGACCTTCCTTCCCTCCTGCTTCCTCTGTGAGACCCAGGACAAGAGTGAGTTGACTCAGTCTCTTTCTTGATATAGTTGTCTGCTCCATCCCACTGACCTGTGACTGAATGCTCTTTCACCAGGAGGCAAGACTGGCCTACCTCAGTGAGGTGCAACAAATAATTTTCAATCACTCTGATGGTGATGATAAACAGTAGTGCTGGTTTTTGCTGGTTTTTGTATGTTTTTCTTTTACTATATTTTTGAAAATAAAATCTAGAAACTATGGAAATTTCAGATATATGTTTGGGAACCCCTAGGGCATAGACCTCATTCTTTTATTCAGTTTGTCCTAAAGACAGAAACTAGAATGGGGAAGAGTTAAGAAAGATTGTCAGGCCTAAAGGAAGAAAAAACAAGAAAAGGCAGCTGAAAACAGACAACTAATGAGACTACTTCCTGCAGGTTGCTTCCAAAGCTCTGTCTATTGGCTCATGGGTATAAGAACAGGCTTCCTGGGACACCTGGGTGACTCAGTGGTTGAGCATCTGCCTTTGGCTCAGGTCATGATCCTGGGGTCCTGAGATCAAGTCCCATATCAGGCTTCCTGCAGGGATCCTGCTTCTCCCTCTACCTATGTCTCTGCCTCTTTCTTTGTGTGTCTCTCATGAATAAATAAATAAATATTAAAAAAAAAAAAACGGATAGGCTTCCTATGTTTCTGTGACTCATTGAAATGGAATTTTCATTTAGAAATATAATGTCAGAGGATCCTTGAGTGGCTCAGCAATTTAGCACCTGCCTTCAGCTCAGGTCGTGATCCTGGAGTCCTGGGATCGAGTGCCGCATCGGGCTCCCTGCATGGAGCCTGCTTCTCCCTCTGCCTGTGTCTCTGCCTCTCTCTCTCTCTCTCTCTCTGTGTGTCTCTCATGAATAAATAAATAAAATCTTTAAAAGAAAAGAAAAATATAACATCATTTCAGACATACTAAATGACTTATTAAAGGGTGAAACCGTTAAGGGCCTATATTGATGCTGGTGGCAATAAAAGATATAGAATATAGAGCTGGTTTTTATTTCTGGTTTTCATAGGCTGTATGACTTTAACCCATATCCTTCCTCTTTTTCTACCCCAGGAAAGACACCATAAGTGCAGAATTCAGTCTAGTTTTAAGTGTATTATTCCAACAGAGCTAACTGCTCTGGGGCTTCAGTCCCAGAGTTCAGGTCTCTTTTCTGAGTCCAAATACAGTCATTAAGATTAGGCAGGGGTGAGGAGCTAAGATAGCAGATCAGCAGGGGGACTCTATGCTTGCCTTGTCCCTCAAAGACAACTAGATAAATATCAAAACATTCTGAACACCCAAGAAATTGACTTGAGGACTGAGAGACCAGACTGCACAACTAGGGACAGTGAAGAGACCACATCATGGAAGGTAGGATGTGCAGAGATGTGATTTGGAGAAGAAAAGAATCATTGGTGCTGAGGAGGGGAGGGAGCCCTGGTCACAGAGAGATGAGGGGGAGAGAGAGAATAAGAGAGAGAGCAAGAGAGCAAGTAGTGCACAGGGGATCACCCAAGAAAAACATTTTCCCAAAACCATTCACCAGGAAACAAGAGAGGTTATCATCAGATTTTACAACCACCAGATGTCAAAGACTAAAGTTTCAGAAGTCCATAGTGTGGCTGTGGCTGGTGTGGAGCCCAGCAAGTGCAGCGGTGCACCTGTGGAGAAAGAGAACAGAAGCCCGAGAGCAGATGGAACAATTTGAAGATCCCCTGAGACCCATGGAGAGAGAAGTCTCCCCCTCCGTGAAGTGCATCTGACAGAGGTGGCACCACCTCTCCAGGGACAACAGAGCTGCAGGCACCAGTGTGCTGACCAGTTCCTTAGCATAGGGACAGAGACACCTGCTGAAGGCAGCTAACCTGGACACCAGTTTTTTGCTGTGCTTTACTCTAAACTCCAAGTTCCTGCTGGTTGGTGCGACTTCCCTTCTGGGACAAACTGGCACCAGTCCCAGCATGATAAGACCCTCTCGCAGAGGATCAACATGAGTCCACTCCTCTCCCAGTCCCTAAAGGTTGGAGTTTTAAAACCCAGCCAGTGTGCCTGATATAAAACACAGGTGCACTGGGGTATGTGGTGAGCACATAGCCTAGATACAGATAAGGTAAAGGCAGGATCTGAGGAACAGAGACACAAGAGGAGAAACTGTTTGCTCTTCTGTGAGGACTTCTCAGATAGTGATAGATATGAACTCCTCTTTCCAGGAACGAGGTAAAGAGCAGGTGCCATTTATCTCCCCCACCCATCAGCATGGACTGACTTCTGTGAGCAGCACAGCACCCACAGGAGAGGCCTGAGCTGCTTACACCAAACCCCAACCACCTATGCTCAGCAGATGATAGATGCTTCTTTCCTAGGGCAAGTATGCCTGAGAACCACAGAAGCAAATCCCTCCCCCAGAAGACCAGCACAAACTCCACATGCACCAAGTGTACTGACCATCCAGTGCTGCAAAGCTTTAGCTCTGGTGGAAATAGGATCAGATCTCTTTAGTGAGCAGACCAGAGCACAGCTGGTTAAAACTTGCCACACACTGGCCAAGGTCCAAGCACTCCTCATTGCAGGAAATGAGAAACTCTGCAGAGGACTGACCTGAGGAAAAGAGCAGCCAAAACAGCAGCAGACAGCATACTCCAGAAACACCTCATGAAATGTTATTCCTCTTCTTTTTTGGGAAGGGGGTAGGGTCAAGGTTCTAATTTTTATTTATTTTTTTTATTGGAGTTCAATTTGCTAACATATAGCATAACACCCAGTGTTCATCCCATCAAGTGCCCGTCTCTGCCCACCCAGTCACCCCTCACCCTCCGCCCACCTCTCTTTCTACCACCCCTTGTTCGTTTCCCAAATTTAGGAGTCTCTCATGTTCTGTCTCCCTTTCTGATATTTCCCACTCATTTTTTCTCCTTTCCCCTTTACTCCTTTTCACTATTTTTTATATTCCCCAAATGAATAGACCATATAATGTTTGTCCTCCTCCGATTGGCTTTTTTTTTTTAATTTTTATTTATTTACGATAGTCACACACAGAGAGAGAGGCAGAGACATAGGCAGAGGGAGAAGCAGGCTCCATGCACCGGGAGCCCGACGTGTGATTCGATCCCGGGTCTCCAGGATCACGCCCTGGGCCAAAGGCAGGCGCCAAACTGCTGCGCCACCCAGGGATCCCCTCTGATTGACTTATTTCACTCAGCATAATACCCTCCAGGTCCATCCACATCGAAGCAAATGGTGGGTATTTGTCATTTCTAATGGCTGAATAGCATTCCATTGTATACATAGACCACATCTTCTTTATTCATTCGTCTTTCGATGGACACCAAGGCTCCTTCCACAGTGTGGCTATGTGGACATTGCTGCTAGAAACATCGGGGTGCAGGTGTCCCGGCGTTTCACTGCATTTGTATCTTTTGGGTAAATCCCCAGAAGTGCAATTGCTGGGTCGTAAGGCAGGTCTATTTTGAACTCTTTGAGGAACCTTCACACAGTTTTCCAGAGTGGCTGCACCAGTTCACATTCCCACCAACAGTGTAAGAGGGTTCCCTTTTCTCTGCATCCTCTCCAACATTTGTGGTTTCCTGCCTTGTTAATTTTCCCCATTCTCACTGGTGTGAGGTGGTATCACATTGTGGTTTTGATTTGTGTTTCCCTGATGGCAAGTGATGCAGAGCATTTTCTCATGTGCTTCTTGGCCATGTCTATGTCTTCCTCTGTGAGATTTCTGTTCATGTCTTTAGCCCATTTCAGGATTGGATTGTTGGTTTCTTTGCTGTTGAGTTTAATAAGTTCTTTATAGATCTTGGATACTAGTCCTTTATCTGATAGGTCATTTACAAATAACTTCTCCCATTCTGTAGGTTGTCTTTTAGTTTTGTTGACTGTTTCTTTGCTGTGCAAAAGCTTCTTATCTTGATGAAGTCCCAATAGTTCTTTTTTGCTTTTGTTTCTCTTGCCTTCCTGGATGTCTTGCAAGAAGTTACTGTGGCCAAGTTCAAAAAGGGTGTTGCGGTTCTAATTTTTAAAGATTTTATTTATTTATTTGAGAGAGAGAGAGTATGTGTGTGCACAAGCAGGGGAGGGGGTTGGGGGTGGAGGGAGGAACCAAGGGAGAGGGAAAAGCAGACTCCCTGATGAGCAGAGAGCCTGAGACATGGGGCTCAATCCCAGGACTCTGAGATCATGACCTGAGCTGAAGGCAGATGTTCAACTGACTGAGTCACCCAGGCACCCCTCAAGTTTCTATTTAAATTCCAATTTGTTACATATAGGGTAATATTCGTTTCAAGAGTAGAATTTACTAAAAAAAAAAAAAAAAAAAAAGAGTAGAATTTACTATTTATCACTTACATCACAAGTGTCCTCCTTAATACCCATCACCCATTTAGTCCATCCCAAGCCCACCTCCCTCAGTTTGTTCTCTATCATCAACAGTCTCACAGGTTTGCTTCTCTCTTTCTTTTTTTGCTCTTTCCCTATATTCATCTATTTGCTTCTTAAATTCCACATATGAATGAAATCATATGATATTTGTCTTTCTCTGACAGACTTATTTCACTAGCATAATGCACTCTAGCTACATCCACGTGTTTGCAAATGGCAAGATTTTATTCTTTTTGATGGCTAACTTATACACACACACACACACATACCACCTCTTCTTTATCTGTTCATTAGTAAATGGACATTTGGGCTCTTTCTATAATTTGGCTATTGTTGATAATGCTGCTAGAAACATCAGGATTCGTGTGCCCCTTCAAATCAGGAATTTTGTATTCTTTGGGTATATAAATAGTAGTGCAATTGCTGGTGTGAACTGTTCTTCATAAAGCCTCAGGATCAGGAAACATAAAGGCTTACCTAACATAGATAAGCAGAAATTTAGACAAAATGCCAAGAGGGAAGAATTCATCCCAGAAGAAAGAAGAAAAGGTCATAGCCAGGGATCTAATCAAAACAGATATAAGTAATATGACTGATCCAATTTTTAAAACAAAAATCATAAGGATACTAGCTGGGCTTAAGAAAAGCATAGAAGACACCAGGGAGTCTTTTCCTGCAGAGATAAAAGACCTAAAAACAAGTCAGGTTAAACAAAAAATGCTATAATTGAGATGCAAAACCAACTGCATGTAATATCCACAAGGATGGAAGAAGCAGAGGCACCTGGGTGGCTCAGTTGGTTAAGCATTTGCCTTCAGCTCGGGTCATGATCCCAGAGTCCAGAGATCCAGCCCTGCATCAGGTTACCTGTTCAGTGGGGAGCCTGCTTCTCCTTCTGCACCTCCCCACTGTTCTCACAGTCTCTTTCTTTCTCTTGCTCTCTCTCAAATAAGTAAGATCTAAAAAAAGAAAGAAAGAAAGAAAGAAAGAAAGAAAGAAAGAAAGAAAGAAAGAAAGAAGAAAGAAAGAAAAGGTTGGAAGGAGCAGAAGAATGAATAAGTGATATAAAAAATAAAATTATGGAAAATAACAAAGCTGAAACATATGAAACATAGAGGGAAAGAAAGATGTTGGATCACATATCTAGAGTTAGGGATCTGAGTGACTCTATAAAGCATAATAATATTCATATCATGGGAGTCCCAGTAGAATAAAAGAGAAAAAAGGAGCAGAAGATTACTTTGAACAAATCATAGCTGAAAACTTTCTTAAACTGTGGAAGGAAACAGACATCCAAATCCAGCATGCACAGAGATCTCCCATCAAAATCGACAAAAGCAGGCCAACACCAAGACATATTATAGTTGAATTAGCAAAACATAGAGATAAAGAAAAAATCCCACAAGCAATAAGACAAAAGAAGTCCCTAACTTATAAGGGAAGACAAATAAAGTTAGCAGGAGACCTATCTGCAGAAACTTGGCAGACCAGAACAGAATGGCATGATATATTTAATGTGCTGAATAGACAAAATCAACAGTCAAAAATACTTTATCCAGCAAGGCTGTCATTCAGAACAGGAGAACTAAAGAGTTTTTCCCAGAGAAACAAAATCTAAGGAGTTTGTGACCACAAACCAGCCCTGCAACAAATATTAAAGTAAATTATTCCGGGGAGGGGTGGGGTAGGGTGAGGGGAGACCAATAGTAACAGAGACTAGAACAAAACAGAAAATCTCCAGAAACAATGACTTTACAAGTAATATAATGTCACTAATTTCCTATCAATAATTATTCTGAATTTAAAAAGACTAAATGCTCTAATCAAAAGGGTATCAGAATGAATATAAAAAACAATATGGCAAATTGAAGACCAATAAAAAAATTATTTTTTCCAATAAAAAATTTTTAAATAAATAAATAAAAGTACCTAAATGTGAAAAAAAAAAACAATATCCATCTATATGCTGCCTACAAGAGTCTCATTTTAGAACTAAAGATACCTGCAAATTGAAAGGGAGGGGATGGAGAACTTTTTTTTTAATAAATTAATTTTTTATTGGTGTTCAATTTACCAACATACAGAATAACACCCAGTGCTCATCCCGTCAAGTGTCCCCCTCAGTGCCTGTCACCCATTCACCCCCACCCCCCGCCCTCCTCCCCTCCCACCACCCCTAGTTCGTTTCCCAGAGTTAGGAGTCTTTATGTTCTGTCGGGGGATGGAGAACTATTGATCACATCAATGAACATAAAAAAAAAAAAAAAAAAAAAACAGACAAGCCATACTTCTATCAGACAACCCAGATTTTATTTTTTTTAATTTATTTTTTATTGGTGTTCAATTTACTAACATACAGAATAACCCCCAGTGCCCGTCACCCATTCACTCCCACCCCCCGCCCTCCTCCCCTTCCACCACCCCTAGTTCGTTTCCCAGAGTTAGCAGTCCTTACATTCTGTCTCCCTTTCTGATATTTCCCACACATTTCTTCCCCCTTCCCTTATATTCCCTGTCACTATTATTTATATTCCCCAAATGAATGAGAACATATAATGTTTGTCCTTCTCCGACGGGCTTACTTCACTCAGCATAATACCCTCCAGTTCCATCCACATTGAAGCAAATGGTGGGTATTTGTCATTTCTAATAGCTGAGTAATATTCCATTGTATACATAAACCACATCTTCTTTATCCATTCATCTTTCGTTGGACACCGAGGCTCCCTCCACAGTTTGGCTATCATGGCCATTGCTGCTATAAACATCGGGGTGCAGGTGTCCCGGCGTTTCATTGCATTTGTATCTTTGGGGTAAATCCCCAGCAGTGCAATTGCTGGGTCATAGGGCAGCTCTATTTTTAACTCTTTGAGGAACCTCCACACAGTTTTCCAGAGTGGCTGCACCAGTTCACATTCCCACCAACAGTGTATGAGGGTTCCCTTTTCTCCGCATCCTCTCCAACATTTGTTGTGTCCTGCCTTGTTAATTTTCCCCATTCTCACTGGTGTGAGGTGGTATCTCATTGTGGTTTTGATTTGTATTTCCCTGATGGCAAGTGATGCAGAGCATTTTCTCATGTGCATGTTGGCCATGTCTATGTCTTCCTCTGTGAGATTTCTGTTCATGTCTTTTGCCCATTTCATGATTGGATTGTTTGTTTCTTTGGTACAACCCAGATTTTAAACCAAAGAATGTAACACTAGCTGAAAGGGGGCATTATATCATAATTAGGGGTCTATCCATCAAGAAGATAATTGTAAATATTTATGGCCCCAACTTGGAAGTACTCAAATATATAAATTGGTTAATGATAAACATAAAGAAACTCATGGATAATAATACAATAATAGTAGAGAATGTTAACATCCCACTTATAACAATGCACAGAATCATCTAAGCAAAAAAATCAACAAGGAAACAAAGGCTTTGAGTGACACACTGGACCTGATGGACTTAAGACATACATTCAGAACATTTCATCACAAAGGGGCAGAACACACATCCTATTCAAGTGCACATTGAACATCCTCCAGAATAGATCACACACTGGGTCACAGATGAGGCCTCAACAAATACAAAAAGATTGAGACCATACCATTCATTTTTTTCAGCCTACAATTTTATGAAACATGAAAAGGTTTCACAAAATTTGTGAACCACAAGAAAAAATTTGGAAAGATCATCAATACAGGGAGGTTAAAGAACATCTTACTAAAGAATGACTGAGTCAACCAGAAAATTAAACAAGAAACTTTTAAAAATAATACATGGAAACAAAAGAAAATGAATACATGATAGTCCAAAGTCTTTGGCATAACAGCAAAGTGATCATAAGAGACCTATATACTGGCCTATCTCGAGAAACAAGAAAAATCTCAAATATATGACCTAACCTTATACCTAAAGGAGCTAGAAAAAGAACAGCAAATGAAGCCTAAAGCCAGTAGAAGGGAAACAATAAAGATTAGAACAGAAATAAGTGGCATAGAAACCAACCAACCAAACAAACAAACAAACAAACTATAGAACAGATTGATGAACTAGGAGCTGATTATTTGAAAGAATTAATAAAATTGATAAGCTCCTAGCCAGACTTATCAAAAAGAAAAGAGAAGGATACAAAATCAGGAATGAGAGAGATCACAACCAACATTGCAGAAATATAAACAATTATAAAAGAATGTTAGAAAAACTGTATGATGATCCAAACTGGGCAATGTGGAAGAAATGAATAAATTCCTAGAAACATATAAACTAGCAAAACTGAACAGAAGAAATAGAAAATATAGGAATAAAGGGGAAAGGAGAAAAAATGAGTGGGAAATATCAGAAAGGGAGACAGAACATGAGAGACTCCTAACTCTGGGAAACAAACTAGGGGTGGTGGAAGGGGAGGTGGGCGGGGGGTGGGGTGACTGGGTTATGGGCACTGAGGGGGGCACTTGATGGGATGAGGACTGGGTGTTATTCTATATGTTGGCAAATTGAACACCAATAAAAAATAAATTTATAAAAAAAATTTTTTAAAAAAGAAAATCTGAACAGACTCATAATCAGCAAAGAAATTACAACAGGAATAAAAAGTTTCCCAAAAAACAAAAGTCCAAGGCCTGATGGCTTCCCAGGGGAATTTAATCAATTTAAAGAATGCCTATTCTTCTCAAGCTGTTCCAAAAAATAGAAATGGGAAGAAAACTCTCAAACTCATTCTATGAAGCCAACATTACCTTAATTTCCAAAATCAGACAAAGACTCCAATAAAAGGAAAATTATAGGCCAATATCCCTTATGAACATGAACGAAACAATTCTCAACAAAATACTAACAAATGAAATCTAACAATACATTAAAAGAATTATTCACCATGATCAAGTAGGATTTATTCCTGGGCTCTAAGAACGGCTCAATATTCACAAATCAATCAAGATGATACACCTCATTAATAAAAGAATGAACAAGTACCATATGATCCTCTCAACAAATACAGAAAAAGCATTTGACAAAGTACAACAACCTTTCTTGATTAAAAAAAAAAAAATCATCCACAAAATTGGGATATAGGGAACATACCTCAACATCATAGAGGCCAGGCTTAAAAGACCCATAACTAATATCATCCTCAATGGGGAAAAACTAAGAGCTTTTCCTCCAGGGTCAGGAACAACAGTGTGGAGGCCAAGAAAAATCAAGGCCATTCCACCTCAAGTTTAGCATTAGCAAAAGTACAGCCATCTTAGGCCCCAGTGAATAAGAGCTGAAATTTGTATTACTTCAGTTACAGGAAGAAAACAGCTAAGAACAGAGCCCAAGCCAAGGGCAGGAAGCCTCCATTAGAATAAGAATAGAGCTCAATACCCTTGAAAGCCCCATATCAAAATGTAAACAGAACTTGAGAAATCCCTCCACCCCTTCTGAAAAATCTCCTAGACCAACCTATAAAAAACTGAGCTGAAACCCACCTCAGGGTCCAAGTCTCTGCTCCGCTGTGTCGGGTATACTTGGACCCAAGCTCGAGCTTGCAAATAAACCCTGGTGCGCTTGCATCCGTGTTGGCTCCTTGGTGGTTTCTCGTATTTGCAATCTTGGGCACAAACACAGGGATGTTAACTCTTACCATTATTATTTAACATAACACTGGAAGTCCATATCTTCAGCAATCACACAACAAAAAGAAATAAAAGGCATCTGAATTGGCAAGGAATAAGTCAAACTTTCACTATTTGCAGATAACATGATATTCTAAAAACAAACAAAAAAGCGCACATGATATTCTATGTAGAAAACCTGAAAAGACTTGTGGAGGCCGAGAAAAATTAAGGCCATCCCACCTAAAGTTTAGCATTAGCACAAGTACAGCATCGTAGGATCATTGTACGTTCATCGTAGGATGAACGTAGCATCGTTCATCCCATAAAGCTGAACTTTATGGGAAAACCTGTAGAATGTCCTCAATGTCCTCGGCAGGTAATCCCATATCAGAAAGACAAGAGAGCCCACACCCCTGGTAGAAAGTCCCATATTAGAATGAGAACAGAGCTCAATGCCCTTAAAAGCCCCATATCAAAATGTAAACAGAACTTAGAAATTCCTCCACCCCTTCTGAAAATCCCCTAGACCAGCCTATAAAAAAACCAGCTGTAACCCACTTCGGGGTCCAAGTCCCTGCTCCGCTGTGTCGGGTATACTTGGACCCAAGCTCGAGCTTGTAAATAAACCCTCGTGTGTTTGCATCAGTGTTGGCTCCTCGGTTCCTCGGTGGTTTCTCAGATTCGCAATCTTGGGCACAACAGACTCCACCAAAAAACTGTTATACAAAAACCTGTTATACAAATTCAGGGAAGTCACAAAAAACAAAATCAACACACAGAAATCTGTTGCATTTCTATATACTAATAATGAAGAAGCAGAAAGAGAAATCAAGGAATTTATCCTACTTACAATTGCACCAAAACCAGTAAGATATCTAGGAATAAACCTAACCAAAGAGGTAAGAGATCTGTACTCTGAAAACTATAGAAATTTATGAAAGAAATTAAAAAGAACACAAAGTAGGAAAATATTTCATTCTCATGGATTGGAAGAACAAATATTATTAAAATATCTATACTACCCCAAGGCAATCTACACATTTCATGCAATCCTTATAAAAATACCATCAACATTTTTCACAGAGCTAGAACAAAAAAAAATCCTAAAATTTGTATGGAATCACAAAAGACTCTGAGTAGCCAAAGCAATCTTTTTTATTTCATTTTACTTAAATTCAATTAATTAACATATAGTGTATTCTTAGTTTCAGAGGTAGAGTTCAGTGATTCATCAGGTGGGTACAATACCCAGTGCTCATTACATCAAGTGCCCTCCTTAATTCCTATCATCGATACCCCACCCCCCCACCCCCTCCAGCAACTTTCAGTTTGTTTACTATAATTAAGATTCTCTTATGGTTTTTGTCTTGCTCTCTGTTTTTACCTTATTTTATTTTTTTCTTCACTTCCCCTATGATCCTGTTTCTTAAATTCCACATTTAAGTGAAATCATATGATAATTATCTTTCTCTGTTTGACTTCTATCACTTAGCATAATAACCTCTAGTTCCATCCATTTCGTTGAAAATAAATAGTAAGATATCATTCTTTTTGATTAGCCAAAGCAATCCTGAAAAAGAAAAGAAAAGCTGGAGGCATCACAATTCCAGACTTCATGTTACATTATTACAAAGTTGTAGTCATCAAGACAGTATGGTACTGAGACATCTGGATGACTCAGTGGTTAAGCATCTGCCTTTAGCTCAGGTTGTGATCCGAGGGTCCTGGGATCAAGTTGGGCATCTGCCTATGTCTCTGCCTCTCTCTGTGTGTCTCTCATGAATAAATAAATAAAACTTAAATAAATAAATAAATAAATAAATAAATAAATAAATAAATAAGACAGGATGGTACTGGCACAAAAACAGACACATAGATTAACAGAACAGAATAGAAAACCCTGAAATGGACCCTCAACTGTATGGTCAACTAATCTTCAACAAGGCAGGAAGGAATATCCAATGGAAAAAAGTCTCTCCAACAAATGGTATTGGGAAAACTGGATAGTAACATGCAGATGAATGAATGAATGAAACTGGACCACTTTCTTACACCATACACAAAAATAAATTCAAAATTGATGAACAACCTAAATGTGAGATAGGAACCATCATAATCCTAGAGGAGAAATAGGCAGCAACCTTTTTGACCTTGGCTATAAAAACTTTTTACTAGACATGTTGCTGGAGGAAAGGGAAACAAAAGCAAAAAGGAACTATTGGGACTTCATCAACATAAAAATCTTCTGCACAGCGAAGGAAACAATCAGCAAAACTAAAAGACAGCTTACAGAATGGGAGAAGATATTTGCAAATCACATACCTGATAAAAAGTTAGTATCCAAAAACTTCAAAGAACTTATTAAACTCAACACCCAAGAAACAAATAATCCACTCAAGATTTTGGCAGAAGATACGAATAGACATTTTACCAAGGAAGATGCAGATGACTGACACATGAAAAGATGCTCAATATCACTCTTCATCAGAGAAATGCAAATAAAAACTACAGTGAGATATCACCTCATACCAGTCAGAATGGCTAAAATTAACAACACAGGAAACAACTGATGCTGGTCAGGATGCAGAGAGAGGGGAACCCGCTTACACTGTTGGTGGAAATGCAAACTGATGCAGCCACTCTGGAAAACAGTATGTAAATTCCTTTAAAAAGTTAAAAACAGGGATCCCTGGGTGTCTCAGCGGTTTAGCGCCTGCCTTTGGCCCAGGGCGCGATCCTGGAGACCTGGGATCCAATCCCACGTCGGGCTCCCGGTGCATGGAGCCTGCTTCTCCCTCTGCCTGTGTCTCTGCCCCTCTCTCTCTCTCTCTCTCTCTGTGACTATCATAAATAAATAAAAATTTAAAAAAATTTAAAAAAAAAAAGTTAAAAACAGACCAGTAATTGCACTACTAGGTGTTTATCTGAAGGAAACAAAAATACTGATCAAAGGGCACATGCACCTTGATGTTTATAGCAACATTATCAACAATAGCCAAATCATAGAAAAAGCCTAATGAATTAATAAAGATGTGATACATATATATATTCATATATATATGAATATTAGCTATCAAAAAAATAAATGAAGATGTGAGATATATATTCATATATTTATTAATTCATATATTTATTAATTATTTTAATAATTTTTTGCCTTTAATTTTAATTTAACTTTTTTTGCCATTTCTTCCACTTTATTTCATATTCCCACCACAATAATGACTCCTTTAATTTAAACTAAAAACCATAGAAGGTTCCTGAAAGGGTGGCAGCAAAGGATTGGAGATGTCAAAGCCTGAGGGACAGGTAGGGTGGGGAATCAGCGAATAGTCTTGACTGGGCTCTTGAAGTTGCTGGTGGCTTGGAGCTGCAGCTGGTAGGCCATTGGATGGCTCTTGAAACCATAGAGCCTGGGCACAAACTGGTTCGCGGGCCGCTTGGGCTGGTACTCGGGGTGCACCATGAAGAGCATGTGAGGGAAACCGGTGCCGAAGTAGGCGCCATCCGTGTGATGGTGCCTCGATGACTTGGGTGTGTACACGTCCATGCACTTGGGGCAGTAGAGCTTCACCATGGCCTCACCTGGGATGTCCGAAAGGCTGATGGAAGCATTGGATGGTTCTCACAGTACACACGGGGACAGTAGCCAAAGTCTGCCTGCTGGTACTTTTCCAACATCTGGGCGATGCCACGTTGGTGAGGATATAGCAGGCGTGGATCAATCCATAAAGCATCTGGGCTGCCTGCTCAATCAGGTCGCTCTGGTTGGGGTTGTCTCCCAACTCTTCATCAGGCTCCAGGTCCAAAATCATGTCTAGAGCTTGTCGAGTTTGTCGTTCCACTGTCAAAAAGAATAAAATCTTGCCATTTGCAGTGATGTAGATGGAGCTAGAATGTATTATACTAAGTGAAACTTGTCAGAGAAAGACAAATACCATATAATTTCACTCATATGTGAAATTTAAGAAACAAAACAGATAGGGGAGAGAAAAAAAGGAAGAGAAAGTGGCAAATCATAAAAGAGACTCCTAACTATATATAACAAACTAAGGGTTGCTGGAAGGGAAGTGAGTGGGAGGATGGGGTAAGTGGGTGCTGGGTATTAAGGATAGAACTGGAGGGTATTATGCTGAGTGAAGTAAGTCAATTGGAGAAGGACAAACATTATATGGTCTCATTCATACAGGGAGTATAAAAAAAATAGTGAAAGGGAATATAGTAGAAAGGAGAGAAAATGAGTGCGAAATATCAGGGAGGGTGACAGAACATGGGAGACTCAACTCTGGGAAACAAACAAGGGGTAGTGGAAAGAGAGGTGGGCGGGGGGATGGGGTGACTGGATGATGGGCACTGAGGGGGGCACTTGACAGGATGAGCACTGGGTGTTGAAATATATGTTGGCAAATCAAACTCTAATAAAAATACATACAAAAAAATAAGGATGCTGTGATGAGCATGGGTGTTATATGTAAATGATGAATCACTTAATTCTACTCCTGAAATTAATATTACACTATATGTTAACTAACTAGAATTTAAATTTAAAAAAAAAAAACTAAAAATAAATAAGAAAACATTAAAAAATAATTCTGGACTAGAAACACATGGTAATTTTTTTTCTCTTTCTTTTAATTACTAAACTTTTATTTTTTACTTTAGTTATTGGGTGTCAAATGTGTTGTTGCTATAAATGATCTAATCTTTTCAAAAAGTATGTGGGGTGTAAATTATATATAAAAATAAAGACTATGATTGTACCTAAAAAGAGAGTGAAAGAGAGAAAGATTAGGCAACCTGGCATTAGTGTAGACCATGTGTGAACCGATCACACAAAGCCTTTTAAAACTATCTCATGGGTTTACCAAAAGACTCCACCCCAAGATTCCTAGAACTCATACAGCAATTTGGCAGTGTGGCAGGATACAAAATCAATGCCCAGAAGTCAGCGGTATTTCTGTACACTAACAATGAGACTGAAGAAAGAGAAATTAAGGAGTCAATCCCATTTACAATTGCACACAAAAGCATAAGATACCTAGGAAGAAACTTAACCAAAGAGGTAAAGGATCTATACCCTAAAAACTACAGAACACTTCTGAGAGAAATTGAGGAGGACACAAAGAGATGGAAAAATATTCCATGCTCATGGATTGGCAGAATTAATATTGTGAAAATGTCAATGCTCCCCAGGGCAATTTACACATTTAATGCAATCCCTATCAAAATACCATGGGCTTTCTTCAGAGAGTTGGAACAAATCATCTGAAGATTTGTGTGGAATCAGAAAAGACCCCAAATAGCCAGGACAATATTGAAAAAAGAAAACCAGAGTTGGGGGCATCACAGTGCCAGATTTCAAGTTGTACTACAGAGCTCTAATCATCAAGACAGTGTGGTTCTGGCACAAAAACAGGTACATAGATCAATGGAACAAAATAGAGAACCCAGAAATGGATCCTCGGCTCTATGATCAACTAATATTCGACAAAGCTATACAGGAAAAAGGAAAGTCTCCTTAATAAATGGTGCTGGGAAAATGGAACATCCACATGCAGAGAAGAATGAAACTAGACCATTCTCTTACACTAGACACCGAGATAAACTCAAAACGGATGAAAGATCTAAATGTGAGACAACAATCCATCAAAATCCTAGAGGAGAACACAGGCAACACACTTTTTGAACTTGGCCACAGCAACTTCTTACAAGTTACACCTATGAAGGCAAGGGAAACAAAAGCAAAAGTTAATTATTGGGACTTCATCAAGATAAGAAGCTTTTGCACAGCAAAAGAAACAGTCAACAAAACTAAAAGACAACCTACAAAATGGGAGAAGATATTTGCAAATGACCTATCAGATAAGGGCTAGTATCCAAGATCTATAAAGAACTTATTAAACTCAATAGCAAAGAAAAAAACAATCCAATCATGAAATGGGCAAAAGACATGAACAGAAATCTCAGAGGAAGACATACACATGGCCAACAAGCACATGAGAAAATACTCCACATCACTTGCCATCAGGAACATACAAATCAAAACCACAATGAGATACCACCTCATACCAGTGAGAATGGGGAAAATTAACAAGGCAGGAAACCACAAATGTTGGAGAGGATGTGGAGAAAGGGGAACACTCTTACACTGTTGGTGGGAATGTGAACTGGTGCAGCCACTCTGGAAAACTGTGTGGAGGTTCCTCAAAGAATTAACAATAGATCTTCCCTATGACCCAGCAATTGCACTACTGGGGATTTACCCCAAAGATACAGATGCAGTGAAACGCCGGGACACCTGCACCCCGATGTTTATAGCAGCAATGTCCACAGTAGCCAAACTGTGGAAGGAGCCTTGGTGTCCATCGAAAGATGAATGGATAAAGAAGATGTGGTCTATGTATACAATGGAATACTACTCAGCCATTAGAAATGACAAACAGGGACAGCCTGGGTGGCTCAGTGGTTTAGTGCTGCCTTCAGCCTGGGGCCTGATCCTGGAGACCAGGAATTGAGTCCCATGTCGGGCTTCCTGCATGTAGCCTGCTTCTCCCTCTGCCTGTGTCTCTGCCTCTCTCTCTCTCTCTCTCTCTCTCTGTCTCTGTCTCTCATGAATAAATAAATAAAATCTGTAAAAAAAATAAAGAAAGAAAAGAAATGACAAATACCCACCATTTGCTTCAACGTGGATGGACTGGAGGGTATTATGCTGAGTGAAGTAAGTCAATCGGAGGAGGACAAACATTATATGGTCTCATTCATTTGGGGAATATAAATAATAGTGAAAGGGAATAGAGGGGAAGGGAGAAGAAATGGGTAGGAAATATCAGAAAGGGAGACAGAACATGAAGACTCCTAACTCTGGGAAACGAACTAGGGGTGGTGGAAGGGGAGGAGGGCGGGGGTGGGGGTGAATGGGTGATGGGCACCCAGGGGGGCACTTGATGGGATGAGCACTGGATGTTTTTCTGTATGTTGGCAAATTGAACACCAATAAAAAATAAATTTATTATTAAAAAAAGAACATTGTATGGTTTCATTCATATGGGGAATATAAAAAATAGTGAAAGGGATTATAGGGGAAAGGAGAGAAAATGAGTGGGAAATATCAGAGAGGGAGACAGAACATGAGAGATTCCTAACTCTGGGAAACAAACCAGGGGTAGTAGAAGGGAGGTGGACAGGGGGTTGGGGTAACTGCAAGACTGGCACTGAGGGGGGCACTTGATGGGATGAGCACTGGGTGTTATACTATATGTTGGCAAATCGCACTCCAATAAAAATATACAAAAAAAACAAAACTCTCTCATGGGTTTAAATGTGCCTAAAAATTTCATAAGGGAAGAATATAGACAGAATTCCTGATCAAAAAATAAAATAAAAAATAAAAAATCCTAGTCATAGAAAATCTCCAAAATATGTTTTACTTCAGGAATGGCAACATTAGGAGGTCTGTGGACCAACACCCCAGTGAAACTGGCAAAAATTCTTTTAAAAACAACCATATAGAAAACATCTGCAATTGTGCTAGGGTCATGCAGCAAGAGACTATTTATTCATGAAAAGCTACCAAAGATGGACCAAATCTACTAATCTACTAAAACCATAAGAATAGCAAATGTCTTCAACATTTGATCTGCAGCATACTTGCTTCCCCCATCCCAAGTTCAGCATGATAGAGACGTTCTTTATAGATCTTGGAAAATAGCCCTTTATCTGATATGTCATTTGCAAATATCGTCTCCCATTCTGTAGGTTGTCTTTTAGTTTTGTTGACTGTATCCTTTGCTGTGCAAAAGCTTCTTATCTTGATGAAGTCCCAATGGTTCATTTTTGCTTTTGTTTCTCTTGCCTTCCTGGACGTCTTGCAAGAAGTTACTGTGGCCGAGCTCAAAAAGGGTGTTGCCTGTGTTCTCCTCTAGGATTTTGATGTAATCTTGTCTCACATTTAGATCTTTCATCCATTTTGAGTTTATCTTTGTGTGAAAGAGAGTTTCATTCTTGTGTATGGTGAAAGAGAGTTTCATTCTTCTGCATGTGGATTTCCAATTTTCCCAGCACCATTTATTGAAGAGACTGTCTTTTTTCCAGTGGATAGTTTTTCCTCCTTTATCAAATATTAGTTGACCATAAAGTTGAGGGTCCACTTCTGGACTCTATTCAAGGTTGGTGTGACCAGAATACAGGGTTTCTATTACCGTCCAGGACCCAGTGGAGGGCTATGGTATCTTTCTGGGAGGGGCTTCTACCAGCATTTCTCATTCCAGGACTAAATTTACCAGGACTAAATTTCAGGCAGATGCAGCCTTTGACCTAGCTACTAGTGTCTACCTAGTGTCTACCTAGTGTCTACTCATGCACCAACAATATCAAGAGTAACATTATATAAACAATCCAATCAAAAGGCAGAGATTTTCATAGTGGAGTAATAAAAATACATCCAAGTATCTGTTGTCTAAAGGAGAAACGCATCAAGTTCAAATATACAAATTGAAAGTAAAGGACAGAAAAATATTTTTATGTAAATAGCAACCATAAGTAAGCTGGAGCTATCCTAATACCAGACAAAAGATACTTAAATTTTTTTAAGTTATATATACACATGTATACTATGGAATATTACTCAGCCATTAGAAATGACAAATACCCACCATTTGCTTCAACGTGGATGGAACTGGAGGGTATTATGCTGAGTGAAGTAAGTCAATCGGAGAAGGACAAACATTATATGTTCTCATTCATTTGGGGAATATAAATAATAGTGAAAGGGAATATAAGGGAAGGGAGAAGAAATGTGTGGGAAATATCAGAAAGGGAGACAGAACATAAAGACTTCTAACTCTGGGAAACGAACTAGGGGTGGTGGAAGGGGAGGAGGGCGGGGGGTGGGGGTGAATGGGTGACGGGCACTGAGGGGGGCACTTGACGGGATGAGCACTGGGTGTTATTCTGTATGTTGGCAAATTGAACACCAATAAAAAATAAATTTATTATTAAAAAATAAAACAAGAAAAAATATAAAGATGAATTAAAATACTTAATGATTCAAAAATTAGTAATATACTTCTAAAGTAACTTTTGAATCAATCCAGTCATTCCATTCCCTAAGTATATATGCTAAAGAAACAAATGCATGTTCATCAGAAATATGTTCATAACAGTTTGTGTATAATAACCTTAAACAAGAAATAAACCAAATTGCCACCAGTAAAAGAGTAAGTAAATCATGATATATTCATATGATGGAATTCCAAACAACAATAAAAAAGAATGAAATATTGTTAAACAGGACATGTATGACTCCTACAGATATTAAAAGTCAAGAAAGTCTGACACATAGAGTACATGCTGGATGATTCTGTTTATACAAATGTAAAACTTGTCTCTGATAATGCAAATCAATCTAGTGGTTATCTCTTGGAAGTGGTATATGATGTGAAGGGGCACAAGAGAACTCTGGGGTGATGTAAATGTTTTATATGTTGATGGTGGTTACACAGACATATGGATATGTAAAATTCATCTAGAGGTATTAAAAGTTGTGCATCTTAGAGTGTATAAGTTAGGCCTTGTTAAAGAAATATTTAAAATAAAGGAACTGAAATAATTCAGTGCCTATAAAAATAAAAAAATGAAATACTTCAAAAACAATTAGGACAAGATCAAATTTATAGCTTTGTATTCTTTCTTTGTTAAGGGGTAATAACTATAAATAAAGGAATTTAATATTGATCTTCAAATGTTGTAAAATGATAAAATAAGAAAAAATTATCAGAGGTAAAAGTTAATAATGATAAAAAGAAATAAAAAGTAAAGGTATAAAAAAAAACCACAATGAGATTTCAATTCACACTCATTGGAACAGTTATTATCAAGAAAACAAGAGATAGGGGGACACCTGGGTGGCTCAGTGGTTGGGCATCTGCCTTCAGCTCAGGAGGTGATCCCGGAGACCTGAGATCATGTCCCACATCAGGCTCCTTGCATGGAGCCTGCTTCTCCCTCTGCCTGTGTCCCTGCCTCTGTGTCTCTCATGAATAAATAAATACAATCTTTAAAGAAAAAAAAGGAAAAGGAAACAAGAAATAACAAGTGCTGGCAAGTATGTGAAGAAAAGGGAACTCCTATACTGTTGGTGGAAATGTAAATTGGTTCAACCACTATGAAAAACAGTATGGAGTTTCCTCAAATGATTAAAAATACACCCACCGTATAATCCAGCAATTCCATTATGGGTCTATACCCAAAGGAAATAAAAACAAGATATTGAATAAATATATAAATTACCCTGTTTATTGGAGCACTATTCACGATAGCCAAGATATAGAAGCAATTTAAGTGTCTAACAACAGATGAATGGATAAAGCAGAGGTTTGAATGTGTGTATGTTCAAATAGTATTTGAAATATTATTTAGCAATGATAAAGAAGGATAGATAACCTGCCATTTGCAACAGGGACAGACCTGAAGAGTGTTATGCTAACTGAAATAAGTCAGAGAGACAAAGACAAGTACTGTATGATATCACTCACATGTGGAATTTTAAAAAGACAAACTTAATTAAAAAAAAAAAAAAGCCAAACTTGTAAAAATAGAAAATAAAATAATGATTACCAGGGAAGAAGGGTGGGGAGACAGGATAGATACTGTTTAAGGGTAAAAATCTACAAGTAGTAAATAACATTAGAAATATAATCCACAATACCATGAATGTAGACAACAATATTGTATTATGATCATCCAACTTGCTAAGATACTAGACCTTAATTATTCCAACTACTAAAAAGAAAGGATAATTATGTAATGTGAGGGGATGGTAATTATCACTACAATGGTCATCATACAATAATATGTAAATGTAACTTATTGTACACCTTAAACTTACACAAGGTTACATATCAATATATTTCAATTAAAATAAATGAGTATCCCAGTTATGTCAGGTGCTAGCTGTGTGACTTAAGGGCTTTGTACCTCAGGCACCTGCTCAGGGGTAGATATGAAGATTAAATGAGGAAATACACAAAGAGCACTTAGACTGAGCTCAACAGTGAGGGATATGTACATGTTTGTACTAATTTGTACTAGCTTTCTCAAAGTTAGTCAAGACACACTATATTGATTTCATGACCCAGTAACAAGTCAAACCCAGCAGTTAAGAAACATAGCTATGCTATAACCTAGACTGTATCCTTCAGATCACAAGCCACACAGCACTCAAAAGGCAAAGTGCCTATAGCCTGTATCAGCAGGCTCTCCAAGCCAGCAGCTGGCACAGCAGGAGCCTGATGCACAGACAGTGATGCCATGATGTCTGCACCCCCACCATAGTACTCTCACCAGGACACCTTAAGAACTGCTGTATCTAAGTGCTTGCCCACAAGGAGTCTGTTCTAGAATGGAAAAGACGCATCCATGAGAAATATGTTGCTCCTATGACAACATAAAAGGGGTTATGTTGATGGTAAGATTTCCTTCTTCTGCCAATTATGGCCAGAGACAGGGAATTGGGAGCCTGTTGCCAGGGGAGAAGAGGTCTGCTGAAATGCTCCCCCTTTCTTTCTAAGAAGAGTGCCTAAACACAATGGGAAAAGAGGGCCATCCTGCAAAGATTCCCTGATCAAACTCCAGCCAGGTTATTCTGAGCCCTCTTCTGGACTGACCTCAGCCCTGGCCTATAAAGACTTGAACAAAACATGAACATAATCCCTAAAAATTCAAGCCTGTATTGCTAGAATAACCCCAAGCCCCTTAAAATGCCTTCCTGAGAAAACTTAAGGCTGCAAAGGAGTTGATGGTTTGTGGCAGTCAGCCAGCCTGAAGCTAGGGCCACTATCCCCTCACCTCTATGGGAGAAGCCTTTGCCACATGCACTAGTTAGCAAACTCAGGTGGCTTTAATGTGGATCAATGCCCTCTTCCCTATTTGTGTAAGTTTTCACTTCCCTGACTCTGTTCAAGTCCCCCATTTCCCCTCCGTACTCCTTCAATTCTGTTTTCAAAATGCCCAGTCACCTCTGCACAAATCAAACTTGAGTTCAGTTCATACCGGACTATTCCCTATTGCAATAGAATATTACTGATTGAAATCTGTCCTTACCACTTTAACCAATATCCAGTTTTCTTTAATTTTGACATCCCTACCTCCTGGGAATCAAATCAGGGCCCTTGCTAATTGCAATAAAATACTAGGAAGGTTCTAGGGCATTTAACTCTGCTACCAGATCAGGTTTCCATATCATATTGATCAGGCCCTTGAATACACAATGCTGGCCAGGAGAACACAGCTGGGGGAAAAACATTGTAAAACAAACAATGAGAACAGCGTGGATTTTAAAAGTCTTACTGAAATGCATCTAGTGGAGATCACCTATAGAAAATGATCCCAGAAATGAACAAGGGGTAATGGAAGGGGAGGTGGGCAGGGAGATGGGGTGACTGGGTGATAGGCACGGAGGAGGCACTTGGTGGGATGAGCACTGGGTGTTATACTATATGTTGGAAAATCTAACTCCAATAAAAAAAATATAGAAGCAAGCAAGCAAGAAAGAAAATGATCCCAGGACTATAGCTATTACATAGGATGCTCTTTCTGCTTTAAAAGGTCTGTAAGATTATAGTACGATGGGGAAGAGCAAGAATAGTGGAATTCCTAAGAACTGAGAGAGGCAAACCCTATGAAAAAGTAAACAGTTGTCAATCACTTGCATTAGAACAGTCGGAAGTGCTGCTGTCTCCATGCTGGTGAGCTTTGTAATCCTGGAAAATGCTGTGTGCCTTCTTAGTGCACTAAAAGATTAAAGTATTTCATGAGAAGCTGATACATCCAGGCATTAATTCTAATTCAATATTTAGAGGTGCTTCGTTAATTTTACAATTGGAAAAAATATTCCATGCTCATGGACTGGAAGAATTAATATTGTGAAAATGTCAATGTTACCCAGGGCAATTTACACATTTAATGCAATCCCTATCAAAATACTATGGATTTTCTTCAGAGAGTTGGAACAAATCATCTTAAGATTTGTGCGGAATCAGAAAAGACCCCGAATAGCCAGGGGAATATTAAAAAAGAAAATCATATCTGGGGGCATCACAATGCCAGATTTCAAGTTGTACTACAGAGCTGTGATCATTAAGACAGTGTGGTACTGGCACCAAAACAGACACATAGATCAATGGAACAGAATAGAGCATCCAGAAGTGGACCCTCAACTTTATGGTCAACTAATATTTGACAAAGCAGGAAAGAGAAAGAGTATCCACTGGAAGAAAAGACAGTCTCTTCAATAAATGGTGCTGGGAAAATTGGACATCCACATGCAGAATAAAGAAACTGGATCATTCTCTTACACCAGACAACAAGATAAACTCAAAATGGATGAAAGATCTAAATGTGAGACAAGAATCCATCAAAATCCTAGAGGAGAACACAGGCAACACCCTTTTTGAACTTGGCCACAGCAATTTCTTGCAAGATATATCCATGAAGGCAAGAGAAACAAAAGCCAAAATGAATTATTGGGACTTCACCTAGGTAAAAAGCTTCTGCACGGCAAAAGAAAGAGTCAACAAAACTAAAAGACAACCTACAGAATGGGAGAAGATATTTGCAAATGACCTATCAGATAAAGGATTGGTATCCAAGGTCTATACAGAACTTCTTAAACTCAATAGCAAAGAAAAAAAAACAATCCAATCATGAAATGGGCAAAAGACATGAACAGAAATCTCACAGAGGAAGACATACACATGGCCAACATGCACATGAGAAAATGCTCTGCATCACTGGCCATCAGGGAAATACAAATCAAAACCACAATGAGATACACCTGTGAGAATGGTGAACATTAACAAGACAGGAAACCACAAATGTTGGAGAGGATGTGGAGAAAGGGGAACCCTCTCACACTGTTGGTGGGAGTGTGAACTGGTGCAGCCACTCTGGAAAACTGTGTGGAGGTTCCTCAAAGAGTTAAAAATAGATCTTCCCTATGACCCAGCAATTGCACTGCTGGGGATTTACCCCAAAGATATAGATGCAGTGAAACGCCGGGACACCTGCACCCCGATGTTTCTAGCAGCAATGTCCACAATAGCTAAACTGTGGAAGGAGCCTCAGTGTCCATCGAAAGATGAATGGATAAAGAAGATGTGGTCTATGTATACAATGGAATATTACTCAGCCATTAGAAATGACAAATACCCACCATTTGCTGCGACGTGGATGGAACTGGAGGGTATTATGCTGAGTGAAATAAGTCAATCGGAGAAGGACAAACATTATATGTTCTCATTCATTTGGGGAATATAAATAATAGTGAAAGGGAATAGAGGGGAAGGGAGAAGAAATGGGTAGGAAATATCAGAAAGGGAGACAGAACATGAAGACTCCTAACTCTGGGAAACGAACTAGGGGTGGTGGAAGGGGAGGAGGGCGGGGGGTGGGGGTGACTGGGTGACGGGCACTGAGGGGGGCACTTGACGGGATGAGCACTGGGTGTTATTCTATATGTTGGCAAATTGAACACCAATAAAAAATTTATTATTAAAAAAATAAATAAATAAAATAAATAAATACAAATAAAAATTAGTGAAAGGGAATAAAGGGTAAAGGAGAAAAAAAATGAGTGGGAAATATCAGAAAGGGAGACAGAACATGAAGGACTCCTAACTCTGGGAAAAGAATTACGGGTGGTGGAAGGGGTGGTGGGCGGGGGATAGGAGTGACTGGGTGACCTGCACGGCGGTGGGCACTTGACGGGATGAGCACTGGGTGTTATTCTATATGTTGGCAAATTGAACACCAATAAAAGATAAATTTATTTTTAAAAAATGTAGGGTTGTTTGTTCCAGCTCTATAAAAAACGCTAATGCGGGCAGCCCGGGTGGCTCAGCGGTTTAGCGCTGCCTTCAGCCCAGGGCCAGATCCTGGAGATTCGGGATCGAGTCCCACATCGGGCTCCCAGTGTGGAGCCTGCTTCTCCCTCAGCCTGTGTCTCTGCCTCTCTCTCTCCCTCTCTGTGTATCTGTCATGAATAAATAAATAAAACCTTTTTAAAAATGCTAATGGTATTTTGATAGAGATTGCACTGAATGTGTAGGTTGCTCTGGGTAGCAATAGACAATTTTGGGGGTAGCATTAACAATATTTGTTCTTCCAATGTATGAGAATGGAATGTTTTTCCTTTTCTTTATGTCTTCCTCAATTTCTTTCATAAGCATTCCATAGTATCCAGAGTACAGATCCTTTACCTCTTTGGTTTATTCCTAGGTGTCTTATGGTTTGGGGGACAATTGTAAGTGGGATCCATTCCTTGATTTCTTTCATCTGTTCATTGATAGTGTATAGAAATGCAACTGACTTCTGTGCATTGATTTTATATTCTGCGATTTTGCTGAATTCCTACATCAGTTCTAGCAATTTGGGGATGGAATCTTTTGGGTTTTCTATATAAAGTATCATGTCTACAAATAGTGAAAGTTTGACTTCTTTGCCAATTTGGATGCTTTTTATTTCTTTTTGTCTGATTTCTGAGGCTAGGACTTCTAGCACTATGTTGAACAGCAGTGAGAGTGGACATCCCTGTCTTATTCCTGACCCTGGAAGAAAATCTCTGTTTTTCCCTGTTAAGGATGATATTCACTGTGGATTTTTTGTATGGTTTTTAGGATACTGAGGTAAGTTCCTTCTATCTTTATACTGCAGAGAGTTTCAATCAAGAAAGGATGCTGTATTTTGTCAAATGTTTTTTCTTCATCAACTGAGAAGGATCATATGGTTCTTATTCTTTCTTTTATTAATGTTGTGTATCACATTGATTTGCAGATGTTGAACCACCCTTGCATCTCAGGAATAAATTCCTCTGTTCATGGTAAATAATCCTTTTAATGAACTTTTGGATCCAATTTGCTACTATCTTGGTGACAAATTTTGCATCCATATTCATCAGGGATCTTTGGTCTGTAGTTCTTCTTTTTGGTGGGGTCTTTATTTGGTCTTGGGATCAATGCTGGCCTCATAGAATGAGTTTGGAAGTTATTCTTCCATTTCTATTTTTTTGGAACAGTTTCAGAATAGGTACTAATTATTTAAATGTTTGGTGGTATTCCCCTGGGAAGCCGTCTGGCCCTGGACTCTTGTTTGTTAGGAGATCTTTGATATCTGATTAAATTTCTTTGCTGGTTATGGCTCTGTTCAGATTTTCTATTTCTTCCTGTTTCCATTTTAGTAGTTTATATATTTCTAGGAATGCATCCAAATTGCCTAATTTGTTGGAATATAATTGCTCACAATATTCTCTTATAATTGTATTTCTTCAGTGTTGCTTGTGATCTCTTTTTCATTCATGATTTTATTTCTTTGAGTCCTTTCTCTTTTCTCTTTTTAATAAGTCTGGCTAGGGATTCATCGATCTTATTAATTCTTTCAAAGAATCAGCTCTTGATTTCGTTGATCTCTTCTGGGTTTTTTTTTTTTTTCCCCATATCATTGCCTTCTGGTCCACTCTCTATGATTTTTCTACTCCTGCTAGATTTAGGCTTTATTTGTTGTTCTTTTATCAGCTCCATTAGATTTCAGGTTATGCTGTGTCTTTGCAACTTTTCTTGTTTCTTGAGAAAGGCCTGTGTTGCTATATACTTCCCTCTTAGGACCACCTTTGCTGCATCCTCATAGTTCAGGGGACATGTCTAGAAAAATGTTGCTACAGGAATATCTGAGAAATTGCTCTCTTCTAGAATTTTTATAATTTCAGATCTCACAATTAGGTCTTTGATACATTTTGAGTTTATTTTGTGTATCATGTAAGAAAATGGCCTACTTTCATTGTTTTTGCAAGTAGCTATCCAGTTTCCCAACACCACTTGTTGAAGACTTTTTCCCACTATTTTTTCCTTCTTTGTCAGAGAGTAAATGATCATATAATTATAGATTTTTTAGTGTTGTTTTATTAATCCGTGTCCATTTTATACTAACAGTATACTGTTTGAATTACTACAGCTTTGTAATATAACTGGAAGTCTGGAATGTATTACCTCCTGTTTTGTTTTTTCAAGATTGCTTTGGCTACTTGGGGTATTCTGTGGTTCCATATAAATTTTAGGATTGTTTTAGCCGTGAAAAATGCTGGTGATATTTTGATAGGAATTGCATCCAAAGCGTAGATTTCTTTGGTTGGCATAGACCTTTTAACAATATTTGGCCTTCTCATCCATAAGCATGGAATGTCTTTCCAATTGTGTCATCTTCAACTTCTTTAATCATTGTTTTATAGTTTTCAGAGTATAGGTCTTTTACCTCTTTGGTTAAGTTTATTCCTAGGTATTTTAATATTTTTGGTTCAATTGTAAATGGAATTATTTTATTAATTTGTCCTTCCGCTGTTTCATTATTAGTGTATAGAAATGCAACAGATTTCTGCGTGTTGTTTTTGTATCCTGTGACTTTACCAAATTTATTTATCAGTTCTAGAAGGTTTTTGAAGGAGTATTTAAGGTTTTCTGTGTGTACTATTATGTCATCTGCAAATAGTGAAAGTTTTACTTCATCGTTGCCAATCTGGATGCACTTTATTTCTCTTTGTTGTCTGATTGTTGTGGCTAAGATTTAGAGTACTATGTTGAAGAGAAGTGGTGAGAGTGGACATCTTTGTATTGTTCCTAACCTTAGGGGGAAAGTTCTCAGTTTCCTCATTGATGATGGTGTTCTCTGTGGGTTTTTTACATAAGACATTTATTATATTGAGATACGTTCTCTCTAAGCCTACTTTGTTGAGAGTTTCTATCATGAATAGATGCTATACCTTGTCAAATACTATTTCTGCAACTATGAAATGATTATATGGTTTTTATCCTTTTACTGATCTGACGTATCATGGTGGTTGATTTGCAAATATTGAACCATCCATTTGATTGTGGTAAATGATTCTTTAATCAATGTGTTGTTTGTATTTTATTGAGAATTTTTGCTTTAATATTCATCAGGGATATTGATCTGTAGTTCTCTTTTCCAGTAATGTCTTTATCTAGTTTTGGTATCAAAATAATGCTGGCCTCATAGAATAAGTTTGGAAGTTTTCCTTCTTTTTCTATTTTTTTGGAATAGTTTGAGAAGAATAGGAATTAATACTTCTTTAATGTTTGGTAGAGAAGAGTTAAGATGGAAGAGTAGTATGGGGATCCTTGGCTTTCCTTATCCTTTGAACATAGTTGTATTGAGGTCAGATCACTTGTAACACCCAGGAAATCAATCTGAAGATTAGAAGAAGGATTTCCACGGCTGGAGGGAGACAGCATGGCAGCTGCAAGATGTGTGTGAGTGAATTAGGGGAGAGGAAATCTGCCCTGCTGCAATGGGGAAGGATATCTTTCCCCAGGGAAAGGGGAAAGAGGGAGAGACGGGTTGAGAATGTGCAGCATCAGGTTAGCACAAGAAGAAAACTTCTTGGACTATTGACTGGGAAGCCAGAGGAACTGAGTGGTATAGGTTATTGCAAACAGTGAGTGGAGCTCAAGTTCAGAGATTTTGGAAGTGCACAACTTTCTCCAGAGGAAAGTTGTACTGAATATGCAAACTGGCATAGCCACTGTGGAAAACACAGTATGGATGTTTCTCAAAAAGTAACAAATAAATCCATCCTACCACCCAGCAATTGCACTCCTAGGTATTTATCCAGATATAAACATAATGATTTGAAGTAGCTCATGCATCCTAATGTCCACAGCAGCAATGTCCACAATAGTCAAAATACGGAAAGAGCCCAGATTTCCATCAATATATGAATGGATTAAAAAGAAATAATATATATATATATACCATTGTTATGTATATATATCACAGAATATTACTCAGCCATCAAAATCTTGCCCTTTGCAATGACATGGATGGAACTAGAGGGTTTTATGCTAAGCTAAATACGTCAAGTCAGAAAATGACAAATACCATTTGATTTCACTGATATGTGGAACTTAAGAAACAAACAAAAAACCACCCATGAACATAAGGGAAGGGAAGAAAAAAATAAAATAAAAATGGAGAGGGAATCAAACCATAAGACACTTCTAACTATAGGGAACAAACTGAGGGTTACTAGACAGATGGTAGGTGGGGGGATTTTGTAATTTGGTGGTGGGCATTAAGGAGGGCACTTGATGTAATGAGCACTAGATGTTATATGCAACTGATGAATTACTAAATTCTACCCCTGAAATTAATGCACTATATGTTAACTAATTTGAATTTAAATAAAATCTAAAAAATAATTAATTAAAAAATAAATGTTTGGTAGAATTTGCCTGTGAAGCTATCTATCTGGTCCTGGACTTTGTTTGCTATGAGGGTTTTGATTACTGATTCAATTTATTTGCTGGTTATCAGTCTCTTCAAATGCTCTATTTATTTCTGCTTCTGTTTTGGTAGTTTATATGTTCCTAGGAATTTATTGTTTCCAAGTTGTACAATTTTTCATACTATTCTCTCACAATACTTTGTATTCCTGTAGTGTTGGTTGTTATTTCTCTTCTCTCATTTGACACTTTTTTTGAGATTTATTTATTTATATGAATCTAGTGAGAGGTTTTTATTGATTTGTTCAAAGAATCACCTCTTGGCTTCATTGATCATTCTATTGTTCTTTTTTAGTTTCTATACCATTTATTTGTGCTCTAATATTTATTATTTCATTCCTTCTGCTGCTTTTAAGGGGTTTTTCTCTAGCTTCTTTAGGTATAGGGTTAGTTTGATATTTTTCTTGCTCTTTTGAGCTAGATCTGTATTGCTATAAACTTCCCTCTTACAACCACTTACTATATCCCAAAGTTTTTGCACTGTATTTTCATTTTCATTTGTTTCCATGTACTTTTTAATTTCTTCTGTTTCCTAGTTGATGCATTCATTGTTTAGTAGCATGTTGCTTAACCTCCATGTATTTATGGTCTCTTTAGATTTTTTCTTGTAGTTAACTTCCAGCTTCATAGTACTTTGGCCAGAAGAGAAGCATGGTGGTGAGCCTGGCTGGCTCAGTTGGTGGAGAATGGGACTCTTGATTTTGGGATCATTCAGGCCCCACATTCAGTGTAGAGATTACTTAAAAATAAAATATTTTTTTTAAAAAGGTATGTATGGTATGACTTCAATCTTCTTGAATTTTTTGAGGTAGGTTTTTAAAGCTAATATGTAATCTATTCTGGAGAACTTTGGACAGGCCTTCTTAACTCATTTTGAGCATGGACTCCTCTAGCCATTTTGTAAAAAGACTTCAGAAATGTGCTTGTATGCATAAAATGAGGTACAGAGCCTCATAAGGGAAATCAATTATATTAAAATACAGTAATAAAGATAGTAGAAATTTTAAAACCCTACAAAAAATAGTTATGTGTACTTCTTTATTAATTTATTAAAGCATTAGCCTGCCTGAAGATCTAATAACCACAGCTATTTTCAGGTTGTGGTGAGTATAAATAAAATTTTGAATTGTTTGTTAACAACTATGGCATAATATGACCTGTGGTTTCTCTTGGCATCCAATGCACTGGTCTTTCTAATCCTTCTCTTTCGTTGGCTCCATTCATCATGGAAGAGAAAGCAATGATTCTTGTAAGGTCTGGGGAAAATAAATAAATACTTTTAACCATCCACATTAATTGACCCCTAAATGTTGTTCATAGACTGGAAGTCTGTAGAACCTAGGTAAAGAACTTCTGAAGAAGCAGCCTACATGGGCTCAAGGAATCTTTACTGTACTCTGGAATTCCATCCACAGCATCCAGTAGATGGGAAGTAAAATAAAAGAGCTCCAAACATCAGGACTGGAGTCAGACCACCACCACCACCACCACCCCCTTGGAGTGCAAATGGCCATTCCTGGAAGAGAGCAATCAGTAGGTGCAGTCATCTGACTGGAAACTATGGACCTGTAAGTCATAGTCCATGGACAACTTGATGCAGCTGCAAATGGGTGGCCAGTGTGTTAACTGAGGTTAATAGTCCCTAGATTCAGGGCATGGAAGAAGGGACTGCTAGGCAGACATAGGCAGAAGAAAAAAGGTGAATAACTGACTGCTCATTTCCTCTGGGAATGGTGAGCTCTGTAATTGGGCTTCTTACTTGCCTTATCTACTGCTGTTGCCACAGTGCCTGGGCAAAAGCAGGCATTAAGAAGATACATATTGAATAGAATAATAAGCTTTTCTATCTGAGCAAGATCTTTGAAATCATCCTATTCATGTATTTTTCTTTTCTAGGTAAGTAAACAGACCTCATTTGGTTCCCACAACCACAACCATAAACTTGGGAAGAGAAAGACTGGAAGGAGCTTATGCTTCCACCTCCTGACTTTTTCTGCCACCCATTATGGCCCTGACATATTTCTGTCATAAAATCTACCTATATGTAGAGCTGAGCAGGATATGGGAATTTCCAGAAGTCTGAGGACAGTGTTAAGAGCTGTTCCTGGGAACCCTGGGTGGCGCAACGGTTTGGCGCCTGCCTTTGGCCTGGGGCGCGATCCTGGAGACCCGGGATCGAATCCCACATCGGGCTCCCGGTGCATGGAGCCTGCTTCTCCTTCTGCCTGTGTCTCTGTCTCTGTGTGTGTGTGTGTGTGTGTGTGTGTGTGTGTGTGTGACTATCATAAATAAATAAATAATAAATAAATAAATAAATAAATAAATAAATAAATAGCTGTTCCTGACTCAGGATCTGTATACCTGACTCAGGATCTGTGTACTGCAAAGGGAGAAGTTTCAAGTGAAACTAGGCAATGATGTAGGATTCAGACTAGGTTCTCTGGGCAGAAAAGAACAAAGGAAGTTTGGTCTCTGTCCACCAACTAAAGTGTCAAGGGTAGAAGGACATCCACATTCAAAGAGACTGCAAGATCCATCTCTGAGCACTCAAAGATCCTTATATCCACAGATGCTTGCTTCCCGGGAGATCGGAAGCCCAGGTTTCTTTCTGCTCTGGTAGCAGTCAGTATGATGGGCCATAGGCATAGAAGGATCCCTGGAACCTATAACCTTTTCCATGCCACTACCTAGCCAAGGGTGGGCAGAGAGGCTCAAGATAGAGAATGAGGAGGCACAGTGAACTTAGTCCTCTTCTGGAGTCCAGGACTGGGCTCCTCACTGGAACCTCTTATACTTGATCGCACTTACTATAATCAACATAGAACTGATGTGTAGGATGGCAGTTAGAACTAGGCTTAGGTGACAGACTAGGGTAGGAATGCCATGAGTTAAGTTAGGGTGGAAGGAGAGGTCACCATGAATGTGTCAGTGACTGAGGAGGTGACTGTGTATGTGTATGTGAGAGTCACCTGCCATCTTCTATATCTGGAAGGCAGTTGGAAGGAAGACCCTTTCTCCCTACATACCATCCTTTCCCACATACATAATTGTAATGGGAACATGGTGGTTTAGTTCTGAACTTAAATGTAATCAGCATGTCCTGGCTCCAACAAGCTTTGGGGACTCCTGAGACCAAATTAAAGTGGCATCCTAGTGAAAGTTCCACTTTTAGTACATTAGTATGAAAAAACTCTGTAGACCAGTAAACTAGTGAAAAAAATTTAAGTCTGTAAATTGTTCATAAGGGCATATAGTAAATAAAAAGTTATTCAGGAAGTCTACTATATTTAGTAAAAAAATAAATAAATAAAAGAGAGAGAGAGAGAGAGAGAGAGAAAGTCCCAACATTACTTGAACCAAGATCCATGCCTTGTCCCTATTCTAGCTCAGCAAGATGGAATTTCCCCTCGCCATTGGTACAGCCAAGAACACAGGGCTCCTTCTCACTCCTGCCTCTAGTCAGAGGGCTCTCTTCCTAGGAAAGACAGAAATCAGCACAAGAGCCATGGCTCAGACATTTTTTCAGTGGAGAGAAGCAAACCATAGAACAGAGAGTTCCAATTTTCCCTCCAAAGGAAATGACCTCATTTGCAATAGGTTGTAAAAAATAGTCAAACCTAAGAGAGCTCTAACACCAGTGAAGCCTGTGTAAAATGCAGTTGGGAATCAATTGATGCATTCATCAAAGATACAAGCTAAACTTTAGGCCAGTTAGTTTGCCAGAAAGAAACAGGAAAACAGGGATCCAAGAATCTTCCTGGGATCAAAGCAAATTTCAAACACTAACTTTGAAACTTATCTCTTCAAAGGAGCCTGAATTTGGTTAATTTGGGGGCCAGAGGTTGAGGACTCTTCTCAAATAATGCAGTTTCAAAATTCCCAAGGGCAGACAATGACCCATAACTAGCACTAACAACATCCTAAGACTAGGTACATGGGTACATGACTTAATAAATAGGTAAGAATGATGTTTAACTTACATTATCAATTATTGAGAATTGAGTGCCCCTCCACAGATCAATAAAAGAAACTAGAAAGGCCAGAAATAAACCCACATTTATACAATTAATCTTTGACAAAGGAGGAAAGAATATGCAACAGGAAAAAGATAGTCTTTTCAACAAATGGTTTTGGGAGAACTGGACCACTACATGCAAAGGAATGAAACTGGACCACTGGTTTACATCACACAAAAAATAAACTCAAAATGGACTAAGGATCTCAAATGTGAGAGCTAAAAACTACAAAAACCCTATAAGAGGGTGCAGATAGTAATTTCTCTAAAATAGGATGTAGCAACTTTTTTCTAGATATGTCTCCTGAGGGGATCCCTGGGTGGCGCAGCGGTTTGGCGCCTGCCTTTGGCCTAGGGCGCGATCCTGGAGACCCAGGATCGATTCCCACATCCGGCTCCCGGTGCATGGAGCCTGCTTCTCCCTCTGCCTGTGTCTCTGCTTCTCCTTCTCTCTCTGTGACTATCATAAATAAATAAAAATTAAAAATTTTAGATATGTCTCCTGAGGCAGAGGAAACAAAAGCAAAAATAAATTCTTGGAACTTCATCAAAATAAACTCTGTACAGAGAAGAAAACAATCAATAAAACTAAAAGGCAACCTACAAACTGGGAGAAAATATTTGTAAATGACATACTTGATAAAGTGTTAGTATCCAAAATGTATAAAGAACTTTCACAACTCAACACCCAAAAAACAAATAATCCAATTAAAAATGAGCAGATGAATAGACATTTCTCTAAATAAAACATCCAGATGGACAACAGACACATGAAAAGATTCTCAACATCACTCATCATCAGGGAAATGCAAATCCAAACTACAATGGGATATTACCTTACATCTGTCAGGATGGCTAAAATCAACAACATAAGAAACATCAAGCATTGGCAAAGATGTAAAGAAATAGAAACTCTTGTGCACTGTTGTGGGTGCCAACTGGTGCAGTCACTGTGAAAAACAGTGTTGAGGTTCCTCGAAAAGTTAAAATTAGAACTATCCTATGACCTAGTAGTTGCACTACTGGATATTTACCACCCCCCCCAAAAAAAACCCAATAATACAAGGAGATAAATGCATCCTGTTGATTGCAGCATTACTTATAATAGCCAAACTACTGAAACAGCCAAAATGCCCACTGATTGATAGACAAATGGATGAAGAAGTGAGATATATATATAGATACAATTTAGCTATAAAAAGAATGAAATCTTGCCATTTGCAACAACATGGACAAATCTAGAGAGTATAATGCTGCATGAAATAAGTCAATCAGAGAAAGACAAATATCATATGATTTCACTCATATTTGGAATTTAAACAAAACAAACATACAAGGAATAGAGAGAGAAACCAAGAAACAGACTTAATTATGGAAAACAAAATGATGGTTACCCGAGGTAGATAGGTTAAATAGGTGATGAGGATTAAAGAGTATACTTATCATGATGAGCACTGAGTAATGCACAGAATTATTGAATCACTACGTTGTATACCTGAAACTAATATTATATATATATACATATATATAATATATTATAATATATATATAATATAGTATGTTAACTATACTGGAATTAAAATTTAAATGTTAAGCAATAAATAAACAAATTTTAAAAAAGAATTGAAATACTCAAAGAAAACCATTGTTCTCTTGAATAACCTAATTCTAATGTTTACTTATTCAGCAAATCCCTAAATCTCTAAATATTTTAAACTTTAATGAAAGTAAGAAAGGAGGGAACGGGATGTAGGAACAAAGGGAGAAAGAGAAGGGAGAGAGGGAGGAAGGCCTCTAAATGACTTCCTCACCTCTAATCTTGCTTCTCAGATATAATCACATATAACACATTATGATTTTTTTAATAAATTAATTTTTTATTGGTGTTCAATTTACCAACATACAGAATAACACCCAGTGCTCATCCGTCAAGTGCCCCCCTCAGTGCCCGTCACCCATTCACCCCCAATCCCTGCCCTCCTCCCCTTCCACAACCCCTAGTTCATTTCCCTGAGTTAGGAGTCTTTTTCTTCTCCCTTCCCTTATATTCCCTTTCACTGTTATTTATATTCCCCAAATGAATGAGAAGATATACTGTCCTTCTCCGATTGACTTAGTTCACTCAGCATGATACCCTCCAGTTCCATCCACGTTGAAGCAAATGGTGGGTATTTGTCGTTTCTAATGGCTGAGTAACATTCCATTGTATACATAAACCACATTTTCTTTATCCATTCATCTTTCGATGGACACCGAGGCTCCTTCCACAGTTTGGCTATTGTGGACATTGCTGCTAGAAACATCAGGGTACAAGTGTCCCAGCGTTTCATTGCATCTGTATCTTTGGGGTAAATCCCCAACAGTGCAATTGCTGGGTCGTAGGGCAGGTCTATTTTTAACTCTTTGAGGAACCTCCACACAGTTTTCCAGAGTGGCTGCACCAGTTCACATTCCCACCAACAGTGTAAGAGGGTTCCCTTTTCTCCGCATCCTCTGCAACATTTGTAGGTTTCCTGCCTTGTTAATGTTCCCCATTCTCACTGGTGTGAGGTGGTATCTCATTGTGGTTTTGATTTGTATTTCCCTGATGGCAAGTGATGCAGAGCATTTTCTCATGTGTATGTTGGCAATGTCTATGTCTTCCTCTGTGAGATTTCTGTTCATGTCTTTTGCCCATTTCATGATTGGATTGTTGGTTTCTTTGGTGTTGAGTTTAAGAAATTCTTTATAGATCTTGGAAAATAGCTCTTTATCTGATATGTCATTTGCAAATGTCTTCTCCCATTCTGTAGGTTGTCTTTTAGCTTTGTTGACTGTATCCTTTGCTTTGCAAAAGCTTCTTATCTTGATGAAATCCCAATGGTTCATTTTTGCTTTTGTTTCTTTTGCCTTCATGGATGTATCTTGCAAGAAGTTACTGTGGCCAAGTTCAAAAAGGGTGTTGCCTGTGTTCTCCTCTAGGATTTTGATGGAATCTTGTCTCACATTTAGATCTTTCATCCATTTTGAGTTTATCTTTGTGTATGGTGAAAGAGAGTGGTCTAGTTTCATTCTTTTGCATGTGGATGTCCAATTTTCCCAGCACCATTTATTGAAGAGACTTTCTTCCAATGGATAGTTTTTCCTCCTTTATCGAATATTAGTTGACCATAAAGTTCAGGGTCCACTTCTGGGTTCTCTATTCTGTTCCATTGATCTATGTGTCTGTTTTTGTGCCAGTACCACACTGTCTTGATGACCACAGCTTTGTAGTACAACCTGAAAGCTGGCATTGTGATGCCCCCAGCATATGGTTTTCTTTTTTAAAATTCCCCTGGCTATTCAGGGGTCTTTTCTGATTCCACACAAATCTTAAAATAATTTGTTCTAACTCTCTGAAGAAAGTCCATGGTATTTTGATAGTGATTGCATTAAACGTGTAAATTGCCCTGGGTAACACTGACATTTTCACAATATTAATTCTGCCAATCCATGAGCATGGAATATTTTCTCCATCTCTTTGTGTCTTCCTCAATTTCTTTCAGAAGTGTTCTATAGTTTTTAGGGTATAGATCCTTTACCTCTTTGGTTAGATTTATTCCTAGGTATCTTATGCTTTTGGGTGCAATTGTAAATGGGATTGACTCCTTAATTTCTCTTTCTTCAGTCTCATTGTTAGTGTATAGAAATGCCATTGATTTCTGGGCATTGATTTTGTATCCTACCACGCTACCAAATTGCTGTATGAGTTCTAGCAATCTGGGGATGGAGGCTTTTGGGTTTTCTATGTAGAGTATCATGTCATCGGCGAAGAGGGAGAGTTTGACTTCTTTGCCAATTTGAATGCCTTTAATGTATTTTCGTTGTCTGATTGCTGAGACTAGGACTTCCAGTACTATGTTGAATAGCAGTGCTGAGTGGACATCCCTGTCTTGTTCCTGATCTTAGGGGAAAGGCTTCCCCATTGAGAATGATATTTGCTGTGGGCTTTTCGTAGATGGCTTTTAAGATGTCGAGGAATGTTCCCTCTATCCCTACACTCTGAAGAGTTTTGATCAGGAATGGATGCTGTATTTTGTCAAATGCTTTCTCTGCATCTAATGAGAGGATCATATGGTTCTTGGTTTTTCTCTTGTTGATATGATGAATCACATTGATTGTTTTACGAGTGTTGAACCAGCCTTGTATCCCGGGCATAAATCCTACTTGGTCATGGTGAATAATTTTCTTAATGTACTGTTGTTGTATCTTATTGGCTAGTATCTTGTTGAGAATTTTTGCATCCATGTTCATCAGGGATATTGGTCTGTAATTCTCCTTTTTGGTGGGGTCTTTGTCTGGTTTTGGAATTAAGGTGATGCTGGCCTCATGGAACGAATTTGGAAGTACTCCTCTCTTTCTATCTTTCCAAACAGCTTTAGTAGAATAGGTATGATTTCTTCTTTAAACGTTTGATAGAATTCCCCTGGGAAGCCATCTGGCCCTGGACTTTTGTGTCTTGGGAGGTTTTTGATGACTGCTTCAATTTCCTCCCTGGTTATTGGCCTGTTCGGGTTTTCTATTTCTTCCTGTTCCAGTTTTGGTAGTTTATGGCTTTCCAGGAATGCGTCCATTTCTTCTAGATTGCCTAATTTATTGGCGTATAGCTGTTCATAATATGTTTTTTAAAATCGTTTGTATTTCCTTGGTGTTGGTAGTGATATCTCCTTTCTCATTCATGATTTTATTAATTTGAGTCTTCTCTCTCTTATTTTTAATAAGGCTGGCTAATGGCTTATCTATCTTATTAATTCTTTCAAAGAACCAACTCCTGGTTTTGTTGATCTGTTCCACAGTTCTTCTGGTCTCGATTTCGTTGAGTTCTGCTCGAATCTTAATTAACTCTCTTCTCCTGCTGGGTGTAGGATCTATCTGCTGTTTTTTCTCTAGCTCCTTTAGGTGTAAGATTAGCTTTTGTATTTTAGTTCTTTCCGGTTTTTGAATGGATGCTTGTATTACAATGTATTTCCCCTTAGGACTGCTTTTGCTGCATCCCAAAGATTTTGAACGGTTGTATCTTCATTCTCATTAGTTTCCATGAATCTTTTTAATTCTTCCTTAATTTCCTGGTTGACCCTTTCATCTTTTTGCAGGCTGGTCCTTAACCTCCACGTGTTTGAGATCCTTCCAAACTTATTGTTGTGATTTAGTTCTAATTTCAAGGCATTATGGTCTGAGAATATGCAGGGGACGATCCCAATCTTTTGGTATCGGTTCAGACCCGATTTGTGACCCAGGTATGTGGTCTATTCTGGAGAAAGTTCCATGTGCACTTGAGAAGAATGTGTATTCAGTTGAGTTTGGATGTAAAGTTCTGTAGATATCTCTGAAATCCATCTGGTCCAGTGTATCATTTAAAGCTCTCGTTTCTTTGGAGATGTTGTGCTTAGAAGACCTATCGAGGGTAGAAAGAGCTAGATTGAAGTCACCAAGTATAAGTGTATTATTATCTAAGTATTTCTTCACTTTGATTATTAATTGATTTAAATATTTGGCAGCTCCCACATTCGGGGCATATATATTGAGGATTGTTAAGTCCTCTTGTGGGATAGATCCTTTAAGTATGAGATAGTATCCCTCTTCATCTCTCACTACAGTATTCGGGGTAAATTTTAGTTTATCTGATATAAGGATGGCTACCCCTGCTTTCTTTTGAGGACCATTTGAATGGTAAATGGTTCTCCAACCTTTTATTTTCAGGCTGTAGGAGTCCTTCTGTCTAAAATGAGTCTCTTGTAGACAGCAAGTAGATGGGTCCTGTTTTTTATCCAGTCTGAAACCCTGCGCCTTTTGATGGGGTCATTAAGCCCGTTCACGTTCAGAGTTACTATTGACAGATATGAGTTTAGTGTCATCATGATATCTATTCAGTCCTTGTTTTTGTGGATTGCTCCATTGAACTTCTTCTTAAAGGGGAATTTTAAGAGTCCCCCTTAAAATTTCTTGCAGAGCTGGTTTGGAGGTCACATATTCTTTTAGTTCCTGCCTGTCTTGGAAGCTCTTTATGTCTCCTTCCATTTTGAATGGGAGCCTTGCTGGATAAGTATTCTTGGTTGCATGTTCATCTCATTTAGGACCCTGAATATATCCTGCCAGCCCTTTCTGGCCTGCCAGGTCTCTGTGGAGAGGTCTGCTGTTACCCTAATACTCCTCCCCATAAAAGTCAGGGATTTCTTGTCTCTTGTTGCTTTAAGGATCTTCCCTTTATCTTTGGAATTTGCAAGCTTCACTATTAAATGTCGAGGTGTTGAACGGTTTTTATTGATTTTAAGGGGGGATCTCTCTATTTCCTGGATCTGAATGCCTGTTTCCCTTCCCAGATTAGGAACGTTCTCAGCTATGATTTGTTCAAATACATATTCTGGCCCTCTGGCCCTTTTGGCACCCTCGGGAACCCCAATTAAACGTAGGTTTTTCTTCCTCAGGCTGTCATTTATTTCCCTTAATCTGTCTTCATGGTCTTTTAATTGTCTGTCTGTTTTTTCCTCAGTTTCCCTCTTTGCCATCAACTTGTCTTCTATGTCACTCACTCATTCTTCCACCTCGTTAACCCTTGTTAGGACTTCTAGTTTGGATTGCATCTCATTCAATTGATTTTTAATTTCTGCCTGATTGGATCTAAATTCTGCAGTCATGAAGTCTCTTGAGTCCTTTATGCTTTTTTCTAGAGCCACCAGTAGCTGTATAATAGTGCTTCTGAATTGGCTTTCTGACATTGAATTGTAATCCAGATTTTGTAACTCTGTGAGAGAGAGGACTGTTTCTGATTCTTTCTTTTGAGGTGAGGTTTTCCTTCTAAGTCATTTTGCTCAGTGCAGAGTGGCCAAAAACAAGTTGTATTGGGAAAAGGAGCAAAAGAGAGGAGAGAAAGAAGGAAAGAAAGAAGGAAAAAAGAGAAGAAAAAGAGAAAGAAAAAGAAGAAAGGGAAAAAAAGGGGGGTGGGGGAAGCAATCAGAAATCAAAAACAACAACAACAACAACAACAACAACAACAACAACACGGGGGAGTATCTTCTGATTCTGTATACTTTAAGTCCCTTGACTTCCCCTGGAACTTGTCCGTCTAGCTGGTCTTCTGGGGGAGGGGCCTGTTGTGCTGATTTTCAGGTGTTAGCACTTGGGGGAGCTGCTCTGCCCCCTGCCTAGTGCAGGGCTCAGTGGGGGTTGTTTACCCCGTGAGGCCCCAGGAGGAACAACCCCAGTGGCTGCGGCAGCTCTGGAAACCTGGATTCAGCTCCCGCAGGAACTACAGAGCTCTCTGTCTGCAGGGCCTGCAGGCTCCGGGGGCCCACTGATCTGCGCAGCTCGGGGCAGGAGCGTCCTTGCTGTCCTGGGCCCTCCTGGCCTCTGCCTGTCCCCGGGGGGAGGCCGGATCCTGGGCTGTGTCCCAGCGCCCTGTGCTCCGGGGCCTGCGCTGTTGGATTCCCGCTCCTGGCCGCGCAGCCCCCTCCGCGGAGCAGCCGTCCGAGCCCCCTCTGAGCTGCTCCCGGAGCCGTGCAGCCCCCTCCACGCAGAGCTGCCGCCCGAGCCCCCCCGAGCTGCTCCGGGTCCCGCCGTGCGCGCTGCAGCCCTTTAGGGAGCTCAGCGCGCTCTCCCTGGGGTGCAGGTATCTGTTAGTGTCCCAGGGAGCCTGAGGGCATCCCCGCCCTCCTGGGGTGCTGCTCTAACTCCCTGCGGGTGCCTTTCCGCCAGGGGAGATTGGTGGAGCTCCTATTTCTCCGGGACGGGGCTCTCCTGTCCTGGGGATTCTCGCCCCGGCCTTAGCCTGGCTCCTCGCGGGGCCCCTCCCCCTTGGAGGCCTTTTGTTTCTTTATTTCTTTTTTCCTGTCTTCCTACCTTGATAGAAGCACGAACTCTTCTCACTGTAGCGTTTCAGCTGTTCTCTCTTTAAACCTCAGGCCGAATTCGTAGATTTTCAGGATGATTTGAATGTTATCTACGAATTCGTAGATTTTCAGGATGATTTGAATGTTATCTAGGGGGATCCCTGAGTGGCGCAGCGGTTTGGCGCCTGCCTTTGGCCCTGGGCGCGATCCTGGAGACTCAGGATCGAATCCCACGTCGGGCTCCCGGTGCATGGAGCCTGCTTCTCCCTCTGCCTCTGTGCTGTGTGTGTGTGTGTGTGTGTGTGTGTGTGTGTGTGTGACTATTATAAATAAATAAAAATAAAATAAAAAGAAGGTTATCTAGGTAATTTGGTGGGGACAGGTGATTTGGGGACCCTACTCTTCTGCCATCTTGCCCCTCCACACGTTATGATTTTAATTCTAAAGTCACTTCTACATCTTTTGGTAAAGTTTTCTTTTTAAAGATTTTATTTATTCATGAGAGAGACAGAGACACAGACGTAGGAAGAGGGAAGAGAAGCAGGCTCCATGCAGAGAGCCTGATGCAGGGACTCCAACCAGGGACTTCAAGATCACACCCTGAGCCAAAGGCAGACGTTCAACAGCTGAGCCACCCAGGCATCCCTTTTGGTAAAGTTAAATCACTATTTCTTGATTAATTTTAGGCATTGTTTATGTCCCTATTATGATACATAAGGTTCCTATTATGATAGATTAGGTCCCTCTGCCACTACCACCTGCTTCTCAATATAGTTCTATCAATATTTTAGCTGTGTTTTTAATTATATGTAACTGCAACAATAATTAATACACTTAAATCCTTCCACTAACTGTAAACCATATCTCTTAGCTCCTTACTATACAAGTGAAAGTGTTGGCATCTTCCCCTTCTCTCCACCTCTTTTCTCTGTACCATCTCAAAAAGAGTCTGAATTTAGTCGGATGAGTTTATGGGTTAATTTAAGTCCAAGGCATGCTGAAAAAATAGAGTAAGCAGCTTGCCATAGCTGAGTATAGTCAGGAGAAGAGATAGTAAATAAAGACCTGCCAAAACCACTGTCATCTCAAGACTATGGGCATACACAAGGTGCATATACATAATGTCCTCTGAGCACAATTATTTGAGGCTTCCCACTGCAGAGGTGGGGAAGAATAGTCGGGGGAGATGGGTGGAATAATAGATACAATAAAGGTAAGCCAGCCAACTATTACACAAGTAAGCAGGCAAATAATAAGCCCCAGAGTGAAGTGAGGACTACCCACAGTTGCTATCATATATTATCTAAAATGCATAGTTTCCAACAAAAAATTGGGAGATATGCAAAGAAAGGAGAAAATGTAACCCATATACAATAGAAAAAGCAAGCAATAGAAACTATCTATACGAATGGTGTGTTAGGGTTCTCCAGAGGAGCATAACAAACAGATGACATATATTTATTTCAAATATTTGGCTTATGGGATTACAGGGGCTTCACAATTCCAAATCTGCAGAGCAGGCCACTAGCCAGAGACCCAGGGAAGGGATTGCAGTTCAAGTCCAAAGGTGATCTGCTGTCAGAATTTCCTCATACTCCTGGGGAGGGGGTTGGTCTTTCTTCTATTAAGGTCTTCAATTAGTTGGGTAAGACCTACCTACATTACAGAGAGTAATCTGCTTTATTCAGTTTACTAATCCTTTTTTAAAAGACTTTATTTATTCATGAGAGACACACACAGAGAGGCAGAGTTATAGGAAGAAGAAGCAGGCTCCATGCAGGGAGCCTAATGTGGGACTCAATCCCAGGACCAGGATCAGGCCCTGAGCTGAAGGCAGACGCCCAACCACTGAGCCACCCAGGTGTCCCTATACACATCTCTTTAAATCATTCTAAATCTCCAAATAAATCAAGAACAAGGACACAGTTCTACCTGACATGATACAGCTATTCTACATACAACTGAAAACACAGAGGCCATTCTCCAGAGAAGAATGTAAAGTCCTTGGGTGATGTTTACTTGTCTTGATGTTTCATAAAGTAAATACTATGATGTAACATTAACAATATGTAAATACTATGATATAAAGTCAATACTTCTGAGACTATGGGGCAAGATGGCTGAATTAGGAGGACCTTGAGTTCACACCATCCCACGTTTACAACCAGATATCATCTATCTCCATGTCAATAAACTGGAGAACAATATGAAGAATGACAGAACAAACTCCACAAGTAAATATAGAGAAGAAGCTGCAACTGAAAGATAAGGAAAGTCAGACAGAGGATGACTGCCCACAAAGGGATGTAGCTCCACATACTGAGAGGGTAGAGAAATGGACCCTCACCCCAGGGAGCTCACAATGGGAAGATTAATCCTTATAATATTTGGCTTCAAAAACCAGAGAGGCTGAAATCCATGAGTTTGTAAAACCAGTGGGACTTAGAGCCTGGAGCTTTAAAAATCTGCTGACTCAATCCTGGGCAAGATGGGAATGCACGTGATAGCTGTGTCACTGCCACTAGAGAGATGGCAACCTGCATGGGGAGGCAACTAAAAGCTAAAATTGGCAGTTTACACAATGTTAGGGGCAAATGGGAGACAGATCTCTTCATATTGATTTTGGAACATGTTGAGGGATATCCTTGAAAATGAGAAGTTGGCAGGCATCATTTTCCTAACTCAAACTCACCACACAAAGCCACCTACAGGAAGTGGAGCTGCACAAATACTTGTAGCTTCCACCCAGAGCTCAGATCACATTTGGTTAAAGCTGCATACACACCACACCCTGCCAGTCACTGGGTACACAGCTGCCAACTTGTACTCAGCCCAACCTCACGTCCAGACACCACTGCATGCCATGCCCACTGCTGCCACTGTGCCACATACAGCTGTACCTAGGGATCCCTGCTTGCAGCCTCACATCTCCAGCTACCCCAGCATGCAGGCCCCAGTCACTTCAGTGCTTCTGGGGATCCAGCATAGGACTAGTGGCCCAACAAATTTGGCTAACAATGTTGACCCAAGTTCTCTGGAGGGAACGGCCCCTCAGAGCTGGCCTGTCTGGATCCTACTGACACCACAGAGAACAAGCATAGCCCAGAATAGGCACACAAGCAGTGCAGATGACTGTACTGAAAGGAAAAGTGCCTCAGACACAACAGCAGGGTGTAAGCAACATACATAGAATACTCTCCTGAAGTGCAAGATTCTGTTGAACAGTGGACACTGCACTACAGAACACTCCATGACCACCTTTTCATAAAGTCACTACACTCAATAGCAGAAGGCACCTGGCTTTACTAACACACAGAAAGAGACACAGAGAGGCAAACACAATGAAGAGACAGGGAAATTTATTCCTAATGAAACAACAGGACAAGGCCACAGAGTTCTAAGCAAAACATATATAAATAATTACATGTGTGATACAGGATTTAAAGCAATGATCATAAGGATACTCACTGAACTTGAGAAAAGTGTAAAAGACGAGCGAGACCCTTGACACACAGAGATCAGGAATAACATGGCAGACATAAAAGGCTCAATAAATGGGATCAGAAATATGCCTGATGGAATGAACAGGAGGATAGAAAAACAGAGGAATAAATGAGTGCCCTAGAAGACAGAGTAATGGAAAGAAATCAAGATGAACAAAAAAGAGGGGGGAAATGCACAAAATAAGAACAGATTTGGGGAACTGAGTGATTTCATCAAACATAATAATGTTCCTATTGTAGGAGTCCCAAAAGAAGAGAGAAACGAGGGCAGAAAATGTATATGAAGAAATACTAAATGAAAAGTTCCCTAATCTGGAGAAAGAAACAGATATCCAAATCCAGGAAACACAGAGAAATCCTACCAAAATCAACAAAAGCAGACGCATACCAAGACATATAATAATTAAAGAAAAAATCTCAAAAGCAGCAAGACAAAATAAGTCAGTAACAAGGGAGCCCCATGGGGTTAACAGGAGACGTTGCAACAGAAATTTTTTAAGCTCAAAGAGAGTGGCCTGATATATTGAGTTCTGAATAGGAAAAATCTGCAGCCAAGAATACTCTATCCAGTAAGGCTATAATTCAGAATAGAAAGAGATGGAGCTTCCCAGACAAAAAAAAAAAAAAGTTTAATAATTAAATTAGGGGATGTGTGGGAGGCTCAGCAGGTGAGCGTCTGCCTTTGGTTCAGGGCATGATCCTGGAGACCTGGGATTGAGTCCCACGTCGGGCTTCCTGCGTGGAGACTGCTTCTCCCTCTGCCTGTGTTTCTGCCTCTCTCTCATGAATAAATAAATAAAATCTTTTTTAAAACTTTTTAAAAATTAATTAGAGTGTGTGTCCACTAACCAGCCTTTCAGAAAATATTAAAGGACTTTTTTTTTTTTTTTTTTTTTTTTTTAAGTGGAAATGAGAGGCCAAGAGTGACAGTATAAAGATAGGAAACACAAAAGTAGTAAAAACGAAATTTCTGTAAAAAATGAGTTAAAGGACTCACCAAAACAAAACAAAACAAAAAAAGATATAAAATATAACAATATATACCTGAAATTTGAGGAAGAGAGAAGAAAAGACTGAATTCAATTTTGTTTAAAGATTTTATTTATTTGAGAGAGAGAAGCATGAGAGAGAGATCACAAGCAGTGGGGAGGGGCAGAGGGAAAAGCACACTCCCTGCTGAGCAGGAAGCCCAATGCAGGACTGGATCCCAGGATCCTGGGATCATGACCTGAGCTAAAGGCAGATGCATAACCAACTAAGCCACCCAGGTATCAAATTGGGTTCAAACTTAAACAATAATCAACTTAATATAGATGGCTATTTGCAAAAGAGGTTACATACAAACTTAATGGTAACCATATATTAAAACCCACTAATAAACATGCAAAGAATAAGGAGAAAGAAATCCAAAAATATCACTAAAGAAAATCATCTTAGCAGGAAGACAAGAAAGGATCTGAAAAAATCTTCAGAAACAACCACAAAACAAGTAATAAAATGGCAATAAATTCATCTCTACCAATAATTACTTTGAATGTAAATGGACTAAATGCTCCAACCAAAGGACATAGGGTGACAGAATGGAATTACAAAAACACCCCATCTATATGCTGCCTATAGAGACTCATTTTAGGCCTAAAGATACCTATAGATTGAAACTGAAGGGATGGAGAAACATCTATCATGCAAATCCATGTCAAAAGAAAGCCAGCATAGTACTACTTATATTGGACAACATAGATTTTAAAACAAAGACTCTAAGAAGAGATAAGGACACTATGTAATAAAAAAATGGGGGGACAGTCCAACAAAAAGTCATAACAATTATAAATATTAATGCACCCAACATAGGAGCCACCAAATACATAAAACAGGTCATAACAAACATAAAGAAACTGATTGATAATGAGGCAAAAATAGTAGAGCATTTTAACATCCTACTTATATTACTGGGTGCATCACCTAAACAGAAAATTAACATGGAAACAATGGCTTTGAATAACACACTGTAACAGATGGATTTAACAGATGTATTCAGAGCATTCCAACCTAAAACAGCAGGATACGTATTTTTTTTCAAGTGCACATGAAACATTCCCCAGAATAGATCACATCTTAGCACACAAAACCAGCCTCAAAAAAATTCAAGATTGAAGTCATATAACATGCATCTTTTATCGCCAAAACCCTGTGAAACTAAAAGTCAACCACAAGAAAATATCTGGAAAGACCAGAAATGCTTGGAGGTTAAAAAATATGCTACTAAACAATGAATCAGTCAACCTGGAAATAAAGAAGTTTAAAAGTACATGGAGACATGGGACACCATGGTGGCTGAGTGTCTGCCTTTGGCTCAGGGCGTGATCCTGGGATCCGGAATGGAGTCCCACATCATGCTCCTTGAAGGGAGCCTACTTCTCCTTCTGCCTATGTCTCTGCGCCTCTCTCTCTTTCTCTGTGTTGCTCATGAATAAATAAATCCTTTTAAAAAAGTACATGGAAACAAACAAAAATGAAAACACAATGGTCTGAAACTTCTGGGATGCAGCCAAAGTGGTTCTAAGAGGGAATTTTATATCAATACAGGACTTTATCAAGAAGCAAGAAAAATCTCAAATAAATAACTTGACATTAGAGGAGTTAAGATGGCAGAGAGGTAGGGGGACTCTAGGCTTTTCTCATCTCTCAAACACAGCTGTATTGACATCATTGAAACACCTGAGAAATTGATTTGAGTACTGGGAGAAGGACTTCATGGTTGGAGTAAGATAGCTGTCAAGTGCAAGGTGCTTGGAAGTAAATTGGGGGAGAGAAAAACTAAAAAGAACTTATCAAACTTAATATCCACAAAACAACTAAGCCAGTTAAGAAATAGGCAGAAGACATGAATAAACACTTTTCCAAAGAAGATATCCAGAAAAAAACTAAATCTACCCTATCAGTGATTTGGCAATTGCAGTACTAGCTATTTACCCATAGGATACAGAACTACAGCTACATGTGCTCCCATGTTTATAGAAACATTATCAATATTAGCCAAACTAAGGACACAAAGAGATGTAAAAATATTCCATGCTCATGGATTGGCAGAATTAATATTGTGAAAATGTCAATGTTACCCAGGGCAATTTACACGTTTAATGCAATTCCTATCAAAATACCATGGACTTTCTTCAGAGAGTTAGAACAAATTATTTTAAGATTTGTGTGGAATCAGAAAAGACCCCGAATAGCCAGGGGAATTTTAAAAAAGAAAACCGTAGCTGGGGGCATCACAATGCTAGATTTCAGGTTGTACTACAAAGCTGTGGTCATCAAGATAGTGTGGTACTGGCACAAAAACAGACACATAGATCAATGGAACAGAATAAAGAATCTTAAACTCAACACCAAAGAAACCAACAATCCAGTCATGAAATGGGCAAAAGACATGAACAGAAATCTCACAGAGGAAGACATAGACATGGCCAACATGCACATGAGAAAATGCTCTGCATCACTTGTCATCAGGGAAATACAAATCAAAACCACAATGAGATACCACCTCACACCAGTGAGAATGGGGGAAATTAACAAGGCAGGAAACCACAAATGTTGCAGAGGATGCGGAGAAAAGGGAACCCTCTTACACTGTTGGTGGGAATGTGAACTGGTGCAGCCACTCTGGAAAACTGTGTGGAGGTTCCTCAAAGAGTTAAAAATAGACCTGTCCTACTACCCAGCAATTGCACTGTTGGGGATTTACCCCAAAGATACAGATGCAATGAAACGCCGGGACACCTGCACCCCGATGTTTATAGCAGCAATGTCCACAATAGCCACACTGTGGAAGGAGCCTCGGTGGGTATTATGCTGAGTGAAGTAAGTCAATCGGAGAAGGACAAACATTTTATGTTCTCATTCATTTGGGGAATATAATAGTGAAAGGGAATAGAAGGGAAGGGAGAAGAAATGTGTGGGAAATATCATAAAGGGAGACAGAACATAAAGACTCCTAACTCTGGGAAACGAACTAGCGGTGGTGGAAGGGGAGGAGGGCGGGCGGAGGGGGTGAATGGGTGACAGGCACTGAAGGGAGCACTTGACGGGATGAGTACTGGGTGTTATTCTGTATGTTGGCAAATTGAACACCAATAAAAAATAAATTTATTATTAAAAAATATATATTAGCCAAACTACAAAAGAGCTAAAATGCCCAATGCCTGAACATAGTGTATATATAGTATGAAATACTACTCAGCCTTCAAAAAGAATGGAATGTTGCCATTTGCAACAATGTGGATGGAACTAGATTGTATTAGGTATCCTAAGCAAAATAAGTCAGAGAAAGACAAATACCACATGAGTTCACTCATATGTGGAATTTAAGAAAAAAGCAGATGAACATAGGGAAAGGAAAAGTAAACCGGAAGACTCTTAACTATAGAAAATAAACTAAGGGTTGTTGCAGGGGAGGGTTGTTGCAGTTGTCAGTTGTGCTAAATGAGTTATGGGTATTAAGGAGGGCACTTGTTGTGATGAGCACTGGGTATTATATGTAAGTGTATATATGTAAGTATTATATATATGTAAGTAGAATCACTAAATTCTATACCTGAAACCAATTTTACCATATATATTAAGTAGAGTTTTTTTTTATTATAAATTTATTTTTTATTGGTGTTCAATTTGCCAACATATAGAATAGCACCCAGTCCTCATCCCATCAAGTGTCCCCCTCAGTGCCCGTCATCCAGTCACCCACACCCCCTGCCCTCCTCCCCTTCCACTACCCCTAGATCGTTTCCCAGAGTTAGGAGTCTCTCATGTTCTGTCTCCCTCCCTGATATTTCCCACTCATTCTTTCTCCTTTCCCCTTTATTCCCTTTCACTATTTTTTAAAAAGATTTTATTTATTTATTCATGAGAGACACAGAGAGAGAGAGAGGCAGAGACACAGGCAGAAGGAGAAGCAGGCTCCACGCAGGGAGCCTGATGTGGGACTCGATCCCAGGTCTCCAGGATCACGCCCTGGGCCGAAGGTAGGCATTAAACCACTGAGCCACCCAGGGATCCCCCTTTCACTATTTTTTATATTCCCCAAATGAATAAGACCATACAATGTTTGTCCTTCTTCGATTGACTTATTTCACTCAGCATAATACCCTCCAGTTCCATCCACGTTGAAGCAAATGGTGGGTATTTGTCGTTTCTAATGGCTAATATTCCATTGTATACAGAGACCACATCTTTTTTATCCATTCATCTTTCGAAGGACACCAAGGCTCCTTCCACAGTGTGGCTATTGTGGACATTGCTGCTATAAACATCGGAGTGCAGGTGTCCCAGCATTTCACTGCATCTGTATCTTTGGGGTAAATCCCCAGCAATGCAATTGCTGGGTCGTAGGGCAGGTATATTTTTAACTCTTTGAGGAACCTCCACACAGTTTTCCAGAGTGGCTGCACCAGTTCACATTCCCACCAACAGTGTAAGAGTGTTCCCCTTTCTCCACATCCTCTCCAACATTTGTGGTTTCCTGCCTTGTTAATTTTCCCCATTCTCACTGGTGTGAGGTGGTATCTCATTGTGGTTTTCATTTGTATTTCCCTGATGGCAAGTGATGCAGAGCATTTTCTCATGTGCTTATTGACCATGTCTATGTCTTCCTCTGTGAGATTTCTGTTCATGTCTTTTGCCCATTTCATGATTGGATTGTTGGTTTCTTTGGTGTTGAGTTTAAGAAGTTCTTTATAGATCTTGGAAACTAGCCCTTTATCTGATACGACATTTGCAAATATCTTCTCCCACTCTGTAGGTTGTCTTTGAGTTTTGTTGACGGTATCTTTTGCTGTGCAAAAGCTTCTTATCTTGATGAAGTCCCAATAGTTCATTTTTGCTTTTGTTTCTCTTGCCTTCATAGATGTATCTTGCAAGAAGTTACTGTGGCCAAGTTCAAAAAGGGTGTTACCTGTGTTCTCCTCTAGGATTTTGATGGAATCTTGTCTCACATTTAGATTTTTCATCCATTTTGAGTTTATCTTTGTGTATGGTGAAAGAGAGTGGTCTAGTTTCATTCTTCTGCATGTGGATGTCCAATTTTCCCAGCACCATTTATTGAAGAGACTTTTTTCCAGTGGATAGTCTTTCCTCCTTTGTCGAATATTATTTGAGTTTAAATAAAAACTTTAAAGAAAAAGAATTCATATAACACCCAGTACTCCTCATCACACACTGAGTATTATACACAACTGATAAATTATTGAATACTACATCTGAAACTAAGTATGTACTGTATGTTGGCTAATTGAATTTAAATTTTTAAAAAGGAAAAAACTAAGAAAAAGGAAAAGAACTTATTGTCTCTCCTTATAAAAAGAAATTCAACTAATTAGGCTTACTGAATATGTTATGTTACATTGTTAAGCACAGAAGGGTTAAACCTTCTTGATGTTGTATTTATACAGTTATATGTAATGTGTTCCAGAAATTATATGGAATTCCTGGAAATCTGTTATGTCCTGGTATCATGGTATCAGTCATAATTCTAGTTATTATCTTAAAATGTTGTATATGTACAGAAATAACTATATCCTTATCAAATGAATTCTCATCAGATCTTTAATAATGGAATCTTTTAGTCCTTTGTCATTTACAGACAGGTATTGGGGTTTTTTAATAATGTTTTTGCAAAAGTGAGACTCCTGGAAAGGACTTTACCAGGCGCTCTTGACCACAAACATTGTGAAACTAAAGAAACTACATATCTCACAGCTGAAGAAGTCAGCTCCACCTGACATCTAGTCCTGTGAAATGCTAGAGACCTCCAACTCAAATTGATAAGGAAGAGAATTATCTGACATAGAGGGAGATTGCTTTCTCTAAAGATGACAAATCAAAGCATTCCACTTAAAAAAAAAAAAAAAAGCATTCCACTTTAACTATCCAACCTTTGGGGCACCTGGGTGGCTCAGTTGATTAAGCATCTGACTTAATTTTATCTCAGGTCTTGATCTCAGGGTTGTGGCATGGAATCTGCTTGAGATTGTCTTTCCCCCCCATCCCACCTCCTTTCCTCCCTCCTCTCACACACTCTCCTCTCAATAAATAAATAAAATCTTTATAAAAACCACGAAGTCCTTTCTTTTTTCCTTTACTCTGACATTGGCTTGAAATGATAATGCCATTGTGCATATCTTCCAGGCCCGCTAAAGAGGATAATCTTTCAGACTGCCTGATTTGTCATCAGAAACTCCAATCTGTCTAGATCTACCCCTACGTCTTTGCAGAATTATTTACAACAACCGGGTTATGGAAGCAGCCCGAGTGTCTATCCACAGATGAATGGATAAAGATGTGGAGTGTGTGTTTATACACACACACACAAATACAACTGAATATTACTCAGCCATAAAAAAGAATGAAATCTTGCCATTTGCAGCAACATGGATAGACCTAGAGGGTATAATGGCAAGTATAAGTCAGTCAGTCAGAGAGAGACAAGTACCATATGATTCACTCATTTGTGGAATTTAAGAAACAACAAATGAACAAAGAAGAAAGAGATAAGCAAACACACACACACACACACAAACCAGACTCGAATACAGAGAACAAACTGGTGGCTGTCAGAGGGGAGATGGATGAGGGAATGAGTTAAGTAGATGAAAGGAATCAAGAGTACACTTATCTTGGGAAATACCAGAAAGGGAGACAGAACATGAAGACTCCTAACTCTGGGAAACGAACTAGGGGTGGTGGAAGGGGAGGTGGGTGGGGGGTGGGGTGACTGGGTGATGGGCACTGAGGGGGGCACTTGATGGGATGAGCACTGGGTGTTATTCTATATGTTGGCAAATTGAACACCAAAAAAAAATAAATTTATTAAAAAAAGGAGTACATTTATCTTAATGAGGACTGAGAAATGTATTGGACTGTTGAATCATTATATTGTATACCTGAAACTAATTTAACACTGCAAGTTAATTATGTTTCAATTAAAAAAAACCCTGAGATCTATGATGCTAGAGATCCTCTGGTCCTACCTGTGACCAATTTTTCTTCTATCCTCAATGTCACCTTAAACTTCAATCAACTCCTCTTATAAGTCACTTATAGACTTGACCTTTATGATCAAAGCACACAAATACTTTGATTTTACCTTTCCCCAACTAAATCTATTGTACTTGACCAGTTAGACACAAATGCCTACACAAATGATAGTAAATTTGCACTCCAATGTTCATATCATTATCTAAACTGGACTGTCCACAATCATGAAAATATCTTTCTAGCAGTACCCATTTTTGCAAAGAATTTAGAACCCTTTATCTCAAGCTAGGAGATTCATTTCCTGAATGTGCTGAAAATATAACTCCTGGCTTGAATGGGCAAATCTGCTGTGCACACATCTATTATAGTGCCACCTTAGTGGGAATGGTTTGTGCTCCAACAGGATTTATCCTCGTCTGTGGGTTATCATTCTTCTTTGGCCTATGAATACCTACAAGGCTGGCACATAACTTGACAATGCCTTTTACGTTATCTAATTGTGCGCCTAACCGTCCACAATCAAACTGAGACACTTTGTTGGTACATTCCCCCAAATTTATGTCACCAAGTTAGAAAAGACCTACCAGGAGATAGTCATAATTCAGGATTTGCTTCCTTGGTTAGGAGTAGGAATGAGCTCTAATCAGGAACCTTTCAACTCTTGAAGACATTGCAGGTGCTGTTAAAGCAATTACTGCCCAACAAAATTCTTAGACTCTCTGGCCAAACACTTCATGATGACAGGACAGTTCTTCACTATCTTTTAGTGGAGCAAGAAGGCATCTGTGCTATAGCTAACACCACTTGCTGCATCCAAATTAACACTTCTGGTGAAGTTAAAACTTAGCTACATAAGATCACTATGCAAGCCACCTGGCTTAAGAAAGTGACTCCTTTGGGGGGGGGGGGTCTTTCTTTGATTTAATCAATCTTAATTCACTTGAGTCTTGGGGACCGGGGCTCTAGAGTGCACCCCAGACATTGGGAATTAGCCTTATAGTAATCATAGCAGTCTCCCTGGCATATTGTATTCTCTCAAAAGCTTTCTATGCATGTTCACCACCACTAACCAGCAAACAAATGATCTAAAACTAGAATGTCAGAAAATGAAAAGAATGACTCATTTAAAAAATCTTAACCTGAAGTTGTGACCTACGAATACCATGCAAAAACTGTGAGAACTTCAGCTGGGAGCAGCACACATGGTTTAAATTTTGATCAGTTAAGGAGGGAATTGTTAGTAATAAAATGAGACCCAAAATAGAGTGACTTACATTAGTCCCTCAGCAAACTGAGACTCACTACTTAACTGCACTTTCAGCCTATCCCAAAAATGGAATCTTAAACCAGTCAATCAGCACTAATGAGGTAATGGGCAGGACAGATCCCTGCCATCCCCTAAGGATGACCTTGACACAATCAACCCACTTTTGTTAGTATAGCTTCCTTGTCCTGCTCCATTCTGCCTATAACATTCTTTCATTTCATACAGTTCCTCAGAGCTCCTTCCTATTTGCTAGTTGGGATACTGCCCCACTCATGAATCACTGAATAAAGCCAATAAGATCTTTAAAATTTACTCAACTGAATTTCATTTTTTTAACAGCTCACAGGATATGACTTATTAGATGTTACTGTTGGAGCCAACAGAGGGTGAGGCATGTCTGAAACAAGGATTTTCCTGATATCAGAGCCATAAATGTCTAGCTGACAGTCAGCTGCAGAATGCAGGCAGCTCCAAGGAATAGCCCCCACACCTAGCAATCTTTCTTTGTTTGTTGTTTCAAGTTTTTATTTAAATTCTAGTTAGTGGGCAGTCAGGGTGGCTCGGCAGTTTGGCGCCGCCTTTGGCCCAGGGTGTGATCCTGGAAACCCAGAATCGAGTCCCGTGTCGGGTTCCCTGCGTGGAGCCTGCTTCTCCCACTGTCTGTGTCTAAGCCTCTCTCTGTCTCTCTCATGAATAAATAAAATCTTTTTTAAAAATTCTAGTTAGTTAATATAGGGTAATATTGGTTTCTGGAGTCGATATTAGTGATTCACCACTTACTGACAACACCCAGTCCTCCTCACAAGTCCCTCATAATACCCACCTCCCTTCATCATCCCTGCTTGTTCACTGTAGTTAGAATCTCTTATGCCCCATCTCATTTCTTATCCCTCTTCTCATATGTTCAACTGTGTTTCTTAAATCCCACCTACAGTGAAATCATATGGTACTTGTCTTTCTCTTATTTCTCTTAGCATAATTCTCTTAGCTCCATCCACATCACTGTAAGTGGCAAGATATCATTCTTTTGGTGACTGAGTAATATTCCATTGCATATCTATACTATCTCCTCTTTATCCGTTCATCTGTCGATGGACATCTGGGCTCTTTCCATATTTTGACTGTTCTGGACATTGCTGCTATAATAATATTGTGGTGCAGGTGCCCTTTCATGTTACTATGTTTGTATCCTTTGGATAAATACCTAGTATTGCAATTGCTGAGTCATAGGGTAGTTCTATTTTTCACTTTCTGAGGAACCTCCATACTGTTTTCCAAAGTGGCTGCACCAGTTTGCATTTCCACCAACAGTTTGAGAGGGTTCCCCTTTCTCTGCATCCTCGTCAAAATCTGTTACTTCCTATGCTGTTAATTTTAGCCATTCTGACACATGTGAGGGCCATACCTAGCAACCTTGAGACAGGTCAAGATAAGGGATGCCTGGATGGCTTAGCGGTTGAGCATCTGCCTTCAGCTCAGGTTGTGATCCCAGGATCCCGGGATCAAGTCCCACATCGGGCTCCCTGCAGGGAGGCTGATTCTCCTTCTGCCTCTGTCTCTGCTTCTCTGTGTCTCTCACAAACAAATAAAATCTTAAAAAAAAAAAAAGTGGGGGTAGGGAAAGAACTATAAAATTTACCTGGACTCGATTATTAATGTCCAGGTACCTCTGAACATCATTTCTGCTACTGGCTCAGTCACCTGGGAGAATTTTCCTCTTATCTCCAGTCCTTCCCTCCAGCTGACAACATAGATCTTCATGTCTCTCTTCCTCTCTTCTCCACTCTCTCCAATCCCTGTGGTTCCTCTAGTTGCAGTGTTTTCTCTCATCCCTCTCCCAATTTTTATGCTTCTAGATCGATTTGCCTGTCTTTTGAGATTGTCTTCTTGTCTTGCCACTTTCTCCCTGGATGGATCTTTAACATTGTTTTAAAGAAAAACTAATTCAATTCAGAAAAGAAAGAAGAAAAGAAAAAGAAAGAGAGAGCGCGCGATAGCATATCCAAAGTGGCAGATGAACACACCTCACTGCATTTTTTAATTATATTTGTTGGCGCCGTGAAGACATAGCTTCCCCCTTTCTAAAGGAAACCATGCTAAGGCCTCATGCCCTCTCTTGTCATTGGCAGGTCCCCCTTCCAACTGGGTAGCTTTATACAGTCTCTTCTGTTAAATGCAATTGTTTGAAAAAGAAGGAAGAGTTTCTGATCGGGGGTTTAGGAAATAGTGTCCAAAGTGGAATTGGTGGTTGGGTAAAGATCAGCTAGAGGAAGACCAAGTGTGAGAGTCGAAAATGCATCTTCCTGCCCTGTAATGCATGGGCAGGTGCACTTCTGGCCTCTTTCTCCAAGGAGAATTGAAGGCTGAATCCACAACAGTGCCACTGAGATTTAAAGGAGAAGGAAGGGGTGACTTTAAATGAGAGACACTCATTCTCCCCTAACCAGCAGCAGCCCCTGAGAGTCCTGCATCTCACGGAGCCTCATACCACGAAACCCTCAGCTTCCACTATTTCCTCCACTCCCCTCTCAGTCTCCCAACTCCTGTAAGAAGAGTTCCTGCCTCACCTCAGGAGGACAGGCCCCATTGGGTGTAGAGAGGACCCTGCCTACTTAGCATGTTACTGCAGAAATCACAAGGAGCGAGGAAAAGGGGATACCACAGCAACCAAGAAAGGATGCATTGTCCGCTCTTGACAAACTACACAATCCTAGTTTCCATCCCAGCCTAGATCAGGATGTTCCTGTCCCAAATGGGAAAGAAACTAATTTTTATAGCCCCTCCTCCCAGTGATGTTTATGAATAAATCAGCTGGATTATCTCCACTGTGTGGTGGTAACCGCCTGCCTGCTCTGAGGAAGGAAAACTCACTGCCAAGTCCTTCACCACCTCATATCCAAAGCAGAAATGTCTAGCAGCTCTTTACTGCCTCTAGGCTGGGCCCTGACCAAGCCCGGTCTTGAAGTCCTCATGCTATGACCCATCAAGATAAGCCCTCATGCTAAGACCCATCATCTTCTACAAACACATCTACCATCTAACCACCTTCACCAAAATACCTCCCATGGGCCCCAACCTCCTCCACCAGCCATAATTTAGTGCTTTGATAACCTGAGATGTTATCCACCGCATCTGGCTCCCCTTCCTGACCCAGGAACACCAAAACCCAGAGGAGCTGACAGCCTCATCCATAAGCACACATGCTTGCATGGCAGAGGCAGACCAGTGACAGCTCTCTAGATGGTGCAGTCAGTGCTTTTCAGTCCTGACTTGCATCTGCCACTGCCTTTCACACTCAAGTGTCCCAGTTTAGACAATACATGATCACTCTATTTTATAGGATGTCTATTGTACTATGTTAAGTGTTGAGTGGGATGGAGTCAGGAATGACACCGAGCCAGGCTTGTGACAAGTCAAAGGAGCCCAGAGGATTTGGTCCAAAGTCCACATGAGCTGAGCCTCAAATCACAGGCAGAAATCTGATGGGTTATGCAGGGAGAGAACTTGTGCCAGGAGCAGCACAAGTATAAGCAAGTCAACGGACGATGTCTGCTGAAGAGTGCTGTCTCACACCCTGAGGACACCAAGGCCACAGGCCCAGACCAGATGAGCACAGGACAATTTCAGAAGAGCAAGGCATGGGGGTAAGACGACTGGCAGAAGAGAGTGTTACGGGAGGAATCTGACCACCACCTCTCCAGCCTGAGGGCAGGGGCTGGTCCAGAGCTTCAGAGAGTAGTTTCCTGCTCAAAGCCTTTCCTAACCTCCCAGACCTCCCCTTGCCTGCAGCCCTCTTAAACATCTATTCATTTGGGGCATCTGGGTGGCTCAGTCGGTGTAGTGTCCAACTCTTGGTTCTGGCTCAGGTAATGACCTAAGGGTCATGAGACTGAGCCCTGGTCGGGCTCCAAGCTCAGCAGGGAGTCTGCTTGAGATTTTTTCTCTCTCTCTCTCCCCCTCTCTCTCCCCTGCTCTAAAACAAATAAACCTTAAAATATCTGTTTACTGTCTTGTATCACCTGTTACCTGTATCCACCTGTGTTTCTCAATGGGCTATCCAGCCCCAGTATTATACTTTCTGGCATTCCTAACAGGTGCTACCAGTGCTAAATATTTAATAAACTACATGCCCTTTTGCCAGCCAGCCAAATGGTCCTCTGGTTCCTTTAATTCAAGGTACGGTGCAGTGTGGCAGTCTGGGGCCAGGCAGGGATAGTGGACAAAGGGGAAGCCAAAGGCTCAGGAGTGGTGGTAGAGGGAAGCCAAAGGGACTTCCCAAGAGGGGAATATGCAAGGAGGCTGAGGAAGCATAGGGTGAAAAGCCACCAAGGAGGACAAGGAAGGAGGCCAGTGCTGAGGAGAACAGGGCATCAAGAAGCACAGAACATATGGTGTCAAATGACCTGCTGCCCCACAGACCTGAACCAGCTTTCACACACAACAGACCATCCCAAGCACATCTGGGGTACAAGAAGCCCAGGTGGGGATGGATGTGGTTAGACTCTAATTCATACACCCCATCTTCTACCCCTCCAGGGTCCCAGGATCACCTGCCAAGCGTCAAGGAGACAAACCCAACAGGCCAGCAGGAAAATCAGGACCAGGATCAGCCAACCCAGGTTTCGCTCCACCCACTTTCTGGTGGCTGCTGCCCTCTGCCGACCAAGCAGGACCATGACAGCCTGAGAAGCCCATCCTTGCTGCACTTGCTAGGTCAAGTTAAAGGGCGACTACCAAAACTACATCCAGAGTAAGAAGTAAACCCAAACTTCATCGGGGCCTTTATAAAAAGCCTCCTTCTCTAGCACAAGACAGAAGGAGGCCCTCCTAATCTGGAATCTGCAGAGAACTAATTCCAGATCATGTGGCTACCACCTGGCATAGCTTTAGGCATACCCACGCTTTCTCATTTTACAGGTAATTAAATTGGAGCCTAGAGAACTCCCCACCTGAAGACATGGAGATATAATCCTAGGACTGTGGATACAGATGCTGACCTCCTAACCATGGTCTAACAAAGTAACCTAGCATAGATTTGGACTGGGGGGAGGAGGGAGATGCAAAAGTATGTTTCCTAAACATTTAAGTGCCAGACATGTATTAAGTGTTGGGGAGACTGAGGCCCAGCTGCTCACTTGGGGAGGATATAGTTCAGAAGACTTTATTACCACTCAGTAACATGGGTAACATGACATGGCACAGGAATGGGGGAACTTTCACCCTGTTTCACCACCTCTTGCTCATTTTAGAACAAAATTCCTTGACTCTCCTATTTCTTAGCTCAGTTCTCCTCCCCCAGGAAACTTTCCTAAGAGGTAAATACGTCCACTCCACTTTCTCACCTATGGTTCCTGTGCACTCAAGTCCAAACACTTCCATTACCTTCTACTAGGCTATGGGCAAACTAAGCATCCCCACTACACCTGAATTCTCATCTTTGTAAAGGCAATCATGGTGCTACCCACCTCATGAGGCTGTTGTGGAAATCGGCAAATACATACACCTGGCACATGAATACAAGACACCGTTAGGAGAGGGTTGGGGGGCATATTTGCTGTGGCCATTTTCTTCCACGTGGAAACAGCACCATTAGCTCTTAACTCTATTAGATGTCCACTCTTGCCTTATCTAGGAGGTGATTTTGTGAAGAGAAACAGGGTGGGCACAGCCAGCCCTTCTTCTGGGGATTCCTTCACACCAAGAGACTTGCAGGTCCTGAAGCAATGATTGGGTGGGGAAGTAGGACCCTGGAGTGTCATCGCAGAAAGCCTACTTGCCCAAGGACGTAAGCCATGCATTCTCACAACTTTTCCAGGAATAAAGGGAATATTCTGGCACCCATCTGCCTTACCACACTTCACTCCTCAATTAGGAAGAGAGGTCAGAGGCCATTCCGATAAGCAACGGTAGATTAAATCCAGTGATGTTGCAATGGAAAGAAGAGAATCAGATACCACTTACATTGTTCATGGTGATGACTTGCTTTTGTGCTGTTATGGACTAAACTGTGTCTCCCTCAAAATCCATAGGCTGAAGCTATAACCTAGTCAGAATGTGACATTTGGAGAGAGCGTCTTTGCAGAGGATACTTAGGTAAAATGAAGTCACGAGAGTGAACCCTGATCCTATATGACTAGTGCCCTTATGAGAGGAATTTGAACACAGACCTGTACACAAGGAAGATGATGAAGACACTGGGAGAAGATACATCTACAAATGAAGGAAAGAGACTTGGGACAGATCCTTTCCTTTCAACCCTCAGAAGGAACTAATCCTACTGACAGCTTGACCTTGGACTTATCCTCTGAACTGCGAGAAAGATAAATTTGTTTAAAAAGAAAGCCAGGAAAAAAAAAAAAAAAAAAAAGAAAGCCAGGGCGGGCAGCCCCGGTGGTGCAGCGGTTTAGCGCCACCTGCGGCCGGGAGTGTGATCCTGGAGACCCAGGATCGAGTCCCACGCTGGGCTCCCTGCATGGAGCCTGCTTCTCCCTATGCCTGTGTCTATGCATCTCTCTCTCTCTGTGTGTCTCTCATAAATAAATAAATAAAATCTTTAAAAAAAAAGAAAGAAAGAAAGAAAGCCAGGGGATCCCTGGGTGGCTCAGTGGTTTAGTGCCTGCCTTTGGCGAGGGCATGATCCCAGGGTCCTGGGATCGAGGCCCACGTCGGGCTCCCTGCATGGAAATGGAGCCTGCTTCTCCCTCCACCTGTGTCTCTGCCTCTGCCTGTCTCTCATGAATAAATAAAAATCTTTAAGATAAATAAACAAAATAGATTTAAAATATAAATAAAAAGCCAGCTTGAGTAAGGCAGTCTCATACCTGGACAGTACCTGTCAAAAGATACGCAGTGCATGCTCACAACACAGTGGCTCCAGATGGCCCATATGCCACCTGAGATCACCAGGGTCACTGCTGTCCTGTCCCAACTCTGGCCTTCCCTCTGCCCCTTGAGGGTCTTCAGGTCACCCACTTCCCATCAAGGTTCCAGGGGGGGTCTCCTAACCTCCTCCCTTGCAGTGCCTTCTCCATCCCTTGGTGTATCCCTCCTGACCTGCCTCGAAATGCAGGCGCACCTCTGGGGCTGAGGCTGAGGCTGCTCAATCCAAAACTTTCACTCTACACATCTACACCTCCTGAAGTTCTCATCTCTCTCCAACCTAATGCCACCAAGTATTTCACAGACTGTGGGTCCAAGCACAATCAAATCCTTTCCACCCCACAAAAGGTTAAGTCCCGACTTGGGTGACAGCTTTCATCTATATTAATTTTATTTATTTATTTATTTTTAAATTTTTATTTATTTATGATAGTCAGAGAGAGAGAGAGAGAGAGAGAGAGGGGCAGAGACACAGGCAGAGGGAGAAGCAGGCTCCATACACCGGGAGCCCGACGTGGGATTCGATCCCAGGTCTCCAGGATCGCGCCCTGGGCCAAAGGCAGGTGCCAAACCCCTGCGCCACCCAGGGATCCGCTATAATATAGCGTGGAGCCTGCTTCTCCTTCTGCCTGTGTCTCTGCCTCTCTCTCTCTCTCTCTGTGTGTGTGTGACTATCATAAATAAATTTTAAAAATTTTAAAAATAAAAATAAAAATAAATTTTAGATAGCAACAAAAAACTTAGTATAAATATGCCCTAAACACTGCAGGAGGGAAAATTATCTGAAATTTCAGTCAGACAGCCTGAGATCTGTCCCTCCCCTTTCCTCAACACATGTCCAGATCGAGGATCGGCATCCTCATCCCTTCTGGAATACCAGTGGCTGACAATGTCCTCATCTCCCTGCCTGGCAGGTAGGAGGGAGGTCTCCCCCGCCCTGACCAAAATTAAGACCCCCCCGCCCCAACAGGGACAGCAAACGTTAACTGTTACATAAACTATTTTATTTAAATAAAATCAGGGGCATACCCTCTTCTCTCACACTCACTCTCTCACACACACATACCCCCAGCACATGCACACACGCATGCCCATGTTTCCCTCCCTCTCCTCCCTCTACCCATGGCCACCTCAAACCCAGTGGTTCTCATAGTGACCATCTTAGCAAAGGGAGACACCCTCCATATGAAAGCCCACTCCTCCCAGGTGATGGCAGCAGCACAAAGGCCTAGGCACCAGCTGTCCTGCCTAGAGTCCAGCTCTCAGACCTCTTAGGGTGGGAAAGGAGAAAGGACCAGTTCTCCCAAGGAACCCAGATCCAGGTGTGGCTTCCCCATAGAGCCTGGAACACTACCAAACACCCAGAGCTGCTCCCCATGGAGGGTGGGTTCCCTCACCCCAGGGCAACCCCTCCCTGCATCAGAGAAGGCTCTGCAGCCAAACTTGAGCATCTCCTGCAAGGGATCCTGGAGTAGGTATTGTTTGGTTTGGGGAAGAGAGAGGGACAGCAGCTGAGCACCAAATTCCCTAACTCCACCCTGCAGGAGGATGCTGAGATTCAGCTCAACATCCTATACCCAGAAAAAGTAAACCCAACTCTGCAGCAGGAAAGGCAAGGGCCTCCACCATCTGGACCTCATTCCACATCTACCCCCCAACACGGACCCTGTTAGAGACTTACTAGCACCTCAGCAATGTTAATGACCCAGCCCAGCTGGGGAAAACACCATGCACATGGGAGCCTAGTGGAGTTGGTGGTGTCCTCCCATGTTGACAGGGGGTCGGGTTTCACCTTCTCTGACACTGGTACCCTTCAAGTCCTGCTCTGCGGCACACATAGCAAAGTGGCTTGGGTCATGATGAAGGGGCACTGAAGGAATGGGTAGTGTTTTCCAGAGGCACAGTCCTACAGTGCATTTTACAGGTTCCACATGGACAGGCTGGGACAGAGGCCTCTGCAGCATCCTTAGACTCCCTCGGGAGATGGGGAAGTGGAAGGGACACGTGTCTACTTCCTCAAGCTAGGGGGCCAAGCTGCCAGGACTCAGGTCCCACACCCACCTTCTCTGATGGGATTCCCTGTGCCTTCCAGACCAAGTTCCCTGAGGGGAAAACCAGACAGAGGGAAGGAAGGCAGAAAGGGGGCAGCAAAGGGCATCAGACCATGAGGAGCCAGCAGGGAGAGGGCAAATGTGAGAGCCAGAGAAAAGCCTTCTGAAAGGATAAGGCAAAGAGAGCTGCCACCTGCAAGGAGGGACCTGGAAAGGCGAGGACGGGGAGAAACCCACCAGAGACAAGAGCCAACCTGACCTCTCCAAGGGAAGCAAGAACCTGAGGAGAGGGAGCTTGGAGCCTGTCTGGTCCTCATGGGTCAGCGGTGGTGAAGAGGAACAAGCCACCCTGAGCATGGACTACAGGCTGATGCTGCGCTGATGGCGGCCCCCACGGCTCCCACCATCACTACCCCAGCGTCCCCCACTGCGGGGACCCAGCTCCTGGCCATCCAGACTGGTGTGGTCAGAGAGGCCCCGCAGGTGCTCCACAGAGTCACACTTCTGCAGGTCTGAGGCCACGGTGCGCAGGCTCAGCAGGCTGAGCGTGTCTGTGTCAGGGGCAGGACCAGGCCCCAGGCTGCTGCCCTCTTCCAGGCCCCCGCCTTCAGCCCCCTCCATGATCCCACTGTCCCCATCCTCCCCACCATCAGGCCCAGCCTCTGCCCCCACAGGGGAGGATCGCCGCTGGCCTGGGGCATGAGGGGACTGGCCCCGGCGTCGTGCATGAATCTGCTCGCTGATCTGCTCCAGGTTGCGCAGGGCAACTGAATAGCGAGTCTTGGCCTGGGCCACCTGCTGCTCCAGCTCTGTCACCTTGGCCTTGTGCTCCTGCAGAGTGAGGAACAGAGTGAGGTGACCCAGGGGGCAACTCTCCGTGTTTCTGGAGCTGAGTCGCTTCAGCCCCACTAGCACTCTACCTGTCTCTCCTTTTCCAGACCCACGGGCAGCTCCCCACTCAACACATACCTACAGCACTACACCCCCAGCCAGCCCCTGTCCACTCCTCCTCTTCCCCAGCAATCCTGCCCTGCTCCTCGCCTAAGCCTTCTACCCAGGTCTTCAATCCCACCCACCCCTCCTTGTCCCACTGTTCCCTTTCCCTATCTGGCCAGTTCCTTATCCCCAATCTCCCTGGTTTCCCGATTCCCAATTTTCCTCATTTGCCTCCTTTCAACTCCATTCTCTGCCAGCACCTATTCCCCAAGCTGCACTCCCACTCCTATGGGTCATTCTAAGCACATGTACTGCCTACCTGTCCCACCACACTGGTCTCTGAGATGGCCCAAAGAGGCACCAGCATCCCCTCTAACAGCCCTCACTCTCTATGCCTGCCCCCTTCCTGCCTGTTCACATACCTTCCCACTCCCACTCCCCCTCCCCTACCTCCAGAATCTGGCTGAACTGGGCCTTGAGTTCAAAGTAGGGGCGGCTCTTGCCAATGGCCCGCCGGAGCGTCTTCTGCAAGGCCTGGACCCGAGCTTCAGCCTGCTGGCACAGCCGAGTCACCCGCTGATGCTCCCGCTCACCACGAAGCCGCTCCTCCTCTGCTTCATTCACCTGGCCCAGATGAGGCAGAGAACATATACATCACTGATCTAGGACCCACGCTCTTATCTCTTAAGACATGACCATCCTGGGGCAGCCCAGGTGGCGCAGCAGTTTAGCGCCGCCTGCAGCCCAGGGCGTGATCCTGGAGACCCGGGATCGAGTCCCGCATCAGGCTCCCTGCATGGTGCCTGCTTCTCCCTCTGCCTGTGTCTCTGCCTCTCTCTCTCTAGCTGTGTCTCTATGAATAAATAAATAAAATCTTAAAAAAAAAAAAAAAAAAAAAAAAACATGACCATCCTTCAAGAGGTGACATCTGTTGCTAGAGACTAAATGTTTGTATCCCTCCAAAATTCGTATGTTGAAATCCTAACCCCTAAAGTGATGGCATTGGAAGTGGACCCTCTGAGAGGTGATCAGGTCTCTAAATGGGATTAGCACCCTCATAAAAGAGGTCTTAGAGAGTTCCCACTTACCCCTTCCATCTCATGAGGACTCAGTGAAAAGACCACCTGCTATCTAGAAACCAGGAACCAGGCCCTCACCAGACACCCAAATCTGCCTGCACCTGAGCTTGGACTTCCTAACCTGCAAAACTGTAAGAAATAAACTGTTTCTTAAACCACACAGTCTATGTTATTTTGTTGTAACAACCTCAATGGACTAACTTCTTTACAAGGTGAAGGTGGCAGACTGGAGCTGATGCCAGGGATCCTCCCACTCTCTACTCTCCTTTGAATAGCTGAGAAACAATACACAAATTACACTTAAAAAATCAAAGTATACTAACAGAGGCCAAACAGGGCAGAGAGGAAGGAAGAGGTTTTGCTTGAAACAGAATCAAAGCTGAGGAAAGGTTGGAGTGAGGAAGAAAGGAGGAAGGAGGAAGGAAGATGATGGGATGAAAGCACAGCAAAGGAAGTAGCAGAACCTGTTGGCACTGACTGGCTCACCTTACAGGTGGCGTGATTGAGCATCTCCTGCCATGTGGGGTCCAGCCGGTTCTTGTCTGCCATGACACCCTGCTCAGCCACAAAAACCATCTCCCGGGCAGCATTGTGCATGCTCACGGCCCGCTCATACCTCAGCGCTGCCTTCTGGGTCTCTTGCTGGGCCTGGGAAGAGAGGGCTATTCAGGATGGGGAGCCCCAAGGAGCTCCACCTGCCCATGGAGACCCATCTTGGATGACGACAAGATAAGGAGGAAGGCCAGTGCAACATCAGCTTTGCTTCCCAAACTGCGCTAAGGATAAATATCAAATAAGTAGCATTCTATAAAGAATATTTTGTAAGGATATGACTTAAAAGAAGTAAATGTAGAAATAAAGATTGGAAAATGCTGCTGCTAGAGGGTAAGAGCGTGTGAAATCAGCACTTACAAAGGCCACTGGCCTTTTGCCCTAAGGGGAAAAAAGAAAAATCCACACCACTTCAGCTGCAAGGTGGTTAGTGACACAGACCAAATCTTACAGAAAGTACACCCCTGAGATCATCAATTCCAATTCAGCAGGTAAGCTGAAGGAAGTAAGACAAGTGCTCAACAATATTCATCAGTCATGCTTACAAAACAAAACAAAACAAAAAACTGGAAACTTTAACTTTTCAGTTACAGAATGAACAACAAAGTAATAATAAGGAAATACTAAGCAATTCTTAAAAATGACAGCAAGGTGGGACGCCTGGGTGGCTCAGAGGTTGAGCATCTGCCTTTGGCTCAGGGCGCGATCCTGGAGTCCTAGGATCAAGTCCCACATTGGGCTCCCTGCATGGATCCTGCTTCTCCCTCTGCCTGTGTCTCTCATGAATAAATAAATTAAAAAAAAAAAATTGACAGCAAGGATGTATACTTATCAACACAGAATTATGTCATAATTAAAAAATAAAAATAGCACATGTCATCTCATTTTGGCAAAATACATACAAAAAAACTAAGAGGCTATCTGTGCTGTATTAATTGTAATCTCTGTATTTTACAATGCTTTGACATCTTGGGGGCCTCATGACCCTCCTGGGCTAAGTCCCAGAGATAGTAAACTCCTCTATGAGCACACTTTTCAAATGCAAACCAACCAATCCAAATCCCCACCACTCCCTTTATCTAACTCTCACACCACACCAGTATTTCTCACACCTGCTCTACGTTACTCCAGGGCCAGGTACCAAAATATAGAGACCACCCCTCACCCAGAGCTCACAAATATTCAAGCTAATTCCAAATTTGCTCAAAGTTACCTTTGAGGTAACTCAAAGTGCCTTACCCACTCCTTCCCATGGTAAGCACAATAAAGGCTCTGAGCCAAGCTTCCCTCTCAGTTCTTCTGGCTCCTCACTGACCCAGGTGCCTCGCCACGTGGCCCTACATGGTGTGGTATGCCTTTCCTTCTTGAGAATTTTAAGTAATACAGTCTCCTTTCAGGGCAGCTCTCTCTGTGTCTGTCACCTTACCATATTTGGTTAAAACAAATCCTATGATGGATAAAGAAGATGTGGTTTATGTATACAATGGAATATTACTCAGCCATTAGAAATGACAAATACCCACCATTTGCTTCAATGTGGATGGAACTGGAGGGTATTATGCTGAGTGAAGTAAGTCAATTGGAGAAGGACAAACATTGTATGTTCTCATTCATTTGGGAAAAATAAATAATAATGAAAGGGAATATAAGGGAAGGGAGAAGAAATGTGTGGGAAATATCAGAAAGGGAGACAGAACATAAAGACTCCTAACTCTAGGAAACGAACTAGGGGTGGTAGAAGGGGAGGAGGGCGGGGGGTGGGGGTGAGTGGGTGATGGGCAGTGAGGGGGGCACCTGACGGGATGAGCACTGGGTGTTATTCTGTATGTTGGCAAACTGAACACCAATAAAAAAATAAATTTATTATTTAAAAAAAAAAACAAATCCTATGTACAAAAAACATGAAACATGTACATGGTAGGATTTGGGGTGATTTTGATTTTCTTCTTGCTTCATATTTATAGTTACATTACAGTCTTCCAATAATGAACACATATTATTTATGTTTAAAAAAAAAAGGGAAGGAAAGGGGTAAAGGAATGGAGGGGTGGGCAAAGAAAAGAAACATGAACCAAAAGGAAGAGACAGAAGAGAAAAAAGAAAGGAGAAAGTGTTTTGTCTCACACAATTCATACAGAGATAGAAGAGTCCAGGGCCAGGCTCTGCATGTGGCCCTCCTGGAATGCATGTCAGCTGGCCATACCTCCTTAGCAAGCCGCCGAGCCTCATAGTAAGGCCGAGCCTTCTCAATGCAGCTCCCCAAGTGGGAGCCCTGCGTGTTGAGCTTTCTTGCTGACTCCTGGAGGATCCTCCGATAGGTGGTCCTGGCCTCCTGGCAAAGGGAGAGGGACGTGAGCAGAGGGAAGGCATAGGTGTAGGTCCCAGCCCCTCTTGTTTTTCATACATGCCCCTTCCCCTGCCACCATATTGAACAGGGAGAGAAGGAGACACCTCCAGAGACCAGCTCAAGGGGGTGAAGAAAAGGAATAACACTCACATCCAACTGCAGCTCCACCTGGTTGATCTCCTCGCTGGCCTGGTTCAGATGCTCTAGCTCTTCCTGCCACAGAGAGGGGCGAAAAATGAGAGCAGTGGAAAGTAGCCTCATGTGAACAACGTGGAGTGGGAGCACAGCCCACAGAGGGAAGGTCCACCTGACTAGAGAACGGAAGAGATGCAGGAGGTTCTGTGGATGGCTCCTGGTAGGAGACCTAATAACATAGTCTCCTGTAATCCTCCCAACTCCACCTCTGCATCAGGTTGTTAAACCCCCATTTTAACAATGAGTAAATCAATATTCAGGGAATGAAACACGCTCAGTGGCAGCAATCTGCCCTCTCTTCATCAGACAGTGCCACCTTCTCTTCATATTCCAGCCAGGAGGAGTCTCCTTAGAGCTAGTCTGTGTTTCTAACAGTACTATCACGTGGCCATCACGTTTTCTACATACACTTCACAGCTCAGCACACCTGAGATCCCAGAATTCAGAAAACAAAGAGGTAGGAGCTCATGGCCTAGTAAGTAAGCAATAAGTTCTCAGCACTGCAAGCAGCTGTAAGAGGTAGGCATGGTGGGGGCAGCAGGGTCACCTACCTGGGCAGAAAAAGCCAGCTCAGGACACCCACAGTACTTGCTCCTGGGCTGGGCTTTGATGGATACATAGAAAAGCACCAGTGAGGAGGGGACTAGGAATCAGGAGAGCAGGTGCCTGGGACAGGCAGCTTGTCAGGTGAGAAGCCAGTAAGGCTGGGGCACAGAGAAAGGATACCATAACTTTTCCCCAATGGCAGGGGGAGCCCCTCAGAGCCTGGCACCACCTTGTCTGTGGCTTAGGAAGGCGGATCTGAGCAATATGTGGGAAGTTTACAAGGGCCGAGGGACAAAAGTGGAGGCTGTCTGCAGTATGCCAGGTAGGAGAGGACAGGGCAAATGCCAGACAAATGCAGGATGCAGCAGAATCACGAGGGTGTGGTAGACAATTCAGGTCAAGATGGGAGAAGATCACATGGCTCAAGGGCTTCTAGGCCTGCTTGGGCAGTAGATGGACAGAGACCCCAGGTCTTCACACAACAGATTCTGTGGCAGGGAAGGAGAACCTAAGGGAAAATTCATGAGCCCACCATGCCAAGGACACTCCTGAGGAATGAAATACCTGACACTCAGCTCTGGGATGCTCTCCCAGGAGCCTTACAGCCCCTGGACAGGGTAGTGGAACCGGCCTGTGTCTGCCTGCTGCCCATAACCCAGACACGACCTGCACTTGGCAGTGAGTGATGCTGCCATTACTGGCTCCCACACTTCATTTGGCCCTTCTAACAACCCAGTATATGATTTTCTTTTAGTCTTTTTATTTGTATACCTGTCCTCAAGTCCTAAAAAATTTGAGTCAGCAAGTAAGAATACAGGAAGCCAAGTTATATGGCCAAATGTTAGTGAAAGAAAGAAACATGTAACAGAATCAGGAACAAGGGTATGAAAATATGCACACCTACAACAATGCAGCCCCTGTCCCAAAGAAGACCATAAATTTGGCTCTAAAGTTTACAGAGCAGAACCGTCCAACAAAACTGTGAGCCTCATATTGAACTTTTAGTTTTTGGCAACCATTTAAAAAAATGCAAAAGCAAACAGATTACATTATTAACAATACATTCCATTTAATCCACTATATCCAAAATATTATAATTTTAACATGTTTATCAACATAAATCATAAAAGAATTTTACATTCCTTTTAACCTATGCCTTTGAAATCTTCATGTGTTTGACCCTTAGGACACATCTCAACTTGGCCAGTGGCATGTGGCTCCCATACTGGACACTGTGGGTCTAGGAGTTGGTGCACATAAGCAATTTCATTAAGCACAATCCCAGTTTATCACAATAAAACACTGTGGAACCATAAAAAGTGACACAGTTCACAGGACCTCAGAAGAGGCCCAGGGGCAGAGCCTGCCCACCTGACACACAGAGCTCAGATTTTCACAGTGCCTTCCTACCTAGGACATCACCTTCAGTTGATGGAATTCTTCAAGGGTCCTCAAAAAAGGGAATTCTTGTCAGGATAAGAGACCACCTCTCCCACTGTGGACCTAGTCTCCTCCAGCTTGATGAAGCCTGTGGTGGGTTTCAGACTATCTGGGAGGGGAAGTAACAGTGCTTTCAGCAGCTCCTGTAAGAACATTCTTTCTCAGCTCATTCAAATTTGCTAGATAAGAAACAATGAAGTGGCGAGTTAGGGGCAGAATTGAAACTAGATTTAGGACCTGATGTGGAATCCAGCTTTCCTGCTATTGTGACCACCATCCTAGGACTAAGCATATCCTTGGATGGATGCCTCAGAGAAGACAGGAGTACAATCACCTAGAAAAACCACAGTCCTGGTAGAAAGAGGACATGCCCCTTAGGAGGCAATACACGGATTCTAGAGAAGAGGAGGTCACTAAAGGCCATCCTGCAACACTGCCATAGGCAAACCAAGGTTCAAGACTGGATCCCACTCAGTTCCACAGCCCAAAGTGCTCCCAGATCCTAGCAAGATCATCACAGGAGCTGACGGCTCTACGTAAGTCTCCCCACAGGAAAAAGGATGTGAATGGCTCCAGATATCAGCTAAGGGCAGGAGCAGGTACTTCTTTCTATAAGGGACCTTGCATCCACACAGCACTTCCAGCAATTAAAATAATCTTAAAAAAAAAAAAAAAAAAAGATTTTATTTATTTATTCATGAAAGACACAGAGAGAGAGTCAGAGACACAGGCAGAGGGAGAGGCCCCAAACAGGGAACCCAATGTGGGACTTGATCCCGGTCTCCAGGATCATGCCCTGAGCCGAAGGCAGGGGCCAAACCACTGAGCCACCCAGGGATTCCCCCTAAAAAAATCTTTTGATCACAAAGCTACAAAGCTCTTTCTAACATGACCAGGATACTGGGAAAGAGAATAGGCTAGAGGGCAGGGTGAACAATCAGGCTGGGACAAACCCAGGACAAGGCTGAGTGGGAGTCAATGAGCACTCAGGACTCTGTGTTGGGAAGTTGGCAATACATTCCATTTGGCCTGCTCTACCAGGGACTCCTGGCACCCGGATGAAACGGAATTTGAATATGATGAAGTCTGAGTCAGCATACATCATCCATCAGTGAGCCCGCAACCAGCAAGGAGGGTGACCTTCCCAGGGCACACCGGGCACATTCCAAAGATGCCAGGCCACTGAGTCAAAGGCATGGGTGCTCAGCGGACAGATGCTCCTGCCCACCTTGTGCGGGCCATTAAAACACATAAGCCGATGGTGATGCAGGGCCAGGGTGATGCACGGCCCAAGAATTGAGAATAAGGAAAATAATGACTGTCCTGTGAGAACTAAACTGATACTTCAGATGAGGACAAAGAGGTTGCAAAGTCACTCTGAAGAGTCTAGGGAGAAGGTAAGGCACTATATCCACTCACCTGAGAATGAATGTGCCCATCACAAAGGGAACTGAGAAAGTCACAGGGCAGGAGACCCAGGACCATCCTAGCACCACCCTCCTTCATTTCTTCCCTCCACTGGGACCCTGTCAGAAAGCTGAAGACCAGCCTGAAGGCCTCAGAGAACTACTACACTGAGGTCAAGACATGGAGACTAAGACATGGCCTTCCCTGGGGGACAGCAAACTCCAGGTAGGCCTAGAGCTGGCCTCCAACCAACTTCCAGAGGCATCCTACCAGAAAACAGGGACATGAATTGCCTGCCAAGAAACCCCCTTTCCCTATTGAGTACAAGCCTTGCCTTAGGGGCAACCATTTTTCGGAGTTCCAGAAAATACCTGAACACAGTCCCTGGCCTTTGGGATATCCTTGGCTCAGTGAAGACATGTGGGCTGCATGTTAGAACCACTTCTCACCCCACGGAGACCAGAATTCGCATGTCTGAGCATGGCTCAGGAATGGGTGTTTTTATTTATTTTTTTTTTAATTTTATTTATTTATGATAGTCACACAGAGAGAGAGAGAGAGGCAGAGACATAGGCAGAGGAAGAAGCAGGCTCCATGCACTGGGAGCCCGACATGGGATTCGATCCCGGATCTCCAGGATCGCGCCCTGGGCCAAAGGCGGGCACTAAACCGCTGCGCCACCCAGGGTTCCCTGGAATGGGTGTTTTTAAAACTTGCTGGTGGATTATGATGGATCTGTTGGCGGAAACCCACAAAATATACTGAAAATCCCTTTAAAGCACTGAAACACAGTTATCAGGATACTATGGTCTCATGCATCATCAACACCAACAGGGAGCTCAAATGACACATGCCTCCATCTCCTCCTTATCTAGAGGAGCCAAAACACAGAAGGGCTGAATCCTACTAGCTTTCTCTGTGAGAGGTGCCCCTCACATCGGGCTACCTCTCTCACATGGCAAGACGACACAGAGGCCCTGATAAGGGCAGAGCACTGGCCCAGCCACAAGTGTGCCATCAAAGGGGGAAGCCTCTACAAGACCTTCCTCCCTACATAACCCACTCTGCTCCACAATGTGCCTCCTGGTTTAACAAGAGTGACTATGGTTTGCTTGTTCTTCTCATTCCAATAACACTGCAAACTCCCTGGATTCAAGGCAAATCTTATGCCTGCTTGGTACTCTGTGACCCTCACAGAGCTCATCCAATAGAACTATGATGATGGAGGTGTTCTACTTCTGCAATACGAACAGCAGCTGGAAAACTGCATTTTAATTTTTTAGTTTTTAATTGATTTTACTTAAGTAGCCATACGTGGCTCACAGCTACTTTACCAAACAACGCAACATGAGAGTGTGACTCTTCACACTATGGCCTTTGCCTGTGTGGGCACTGGAAAAACACACAGGAGCAGGAGAGATTGAGCAAAGAAACCACCCATGGTAGATTCTCACCTGGAGGAGACTAAGGAACACTGGAAAGAGATGTATGAAGTGCATCACACAGCCCTCCACACCACAGAACAGATACGGGACTCTTTCCCCAAGCACCACCTACAAACTTTTACCAAGAGCTAAGCCAAAGAGCTGTGATAGGAAAGAACTATAAGACTATGTCAAGGGATCCCTGGGTGGCGCAGCGGTTTGGCGCCTGCCTTTGGCCCAGGGCGCGATCCTGGAGACCCGGGATCGGGTCCCACGTCGGGCTCCCGGTGCATGGAGCCTGCTTCTCCCTCTGCCTGTGTCTCTGCCTCTCTCTCTCTCACTGTGTGCCTATCATGAATAAATTAAATAAATAAATAAATAAATAAATAAAAAAGACTATGTCAAAGTACAGCAAGGAGTTGTGCTCACAAATCAGCAAGACCAACCCCTCATTTTATAGATGAAGGTGAAACTCAGAGATTACATAACTTGCATGGAAATCACCAACAATGGAGCTGGAGGTTGCTTCAATCTCAGCCCAACCGCGTTTTTTCACTACAACTTATTTCCTCAGTAGATAACAAATCCAAATCCATGGAATTAGCAGAAGACACTCAGCTGTTTTCAATGCAACACCCATGACACGTGGAAGAAATAAACTGACCCACGCCAGTAAACGAATGGCTTACTGCAGCTCCAATATAAGCATGGACACAGTTCCCCCACCTCAACATCCAGGGAAGCTCCACCAAGAGGGTGGAGAGGATACTCGGACCAGACCTGATCTCCTCTTGACTCACAGAACCAATCTAATAAAGGTTGGCTGGCAGAGAAGGCTAGGAATGCAAGCCCTGAGATGCTCCTGCTCACCTAGAGATGTATGTGCATCACCGCAACGTCAGAATCTTGGAGACACTGCCAGACCTTCTGGCAGACTCAGCCCCCAACATACAACAACTTCCTGCCCTCACCTGCCCAAGCAACTTTCCCAGTCAATGCCCGGAAACAGTAAAACTCCACCTTGGCCAACCGTGCATCTCACCCGCATGGTGCTTGTCCTCCTCACCCACTGCTCTGAGGCCGCCTTCCAAGATCTGCCCATCCTACCAACTACTAGCCTGTAAATACTCCAAGGCAATAATAAATCAGCTTTCCCACTCATTGGATACAAGCAGCACCCTCAGACCTGGGAACTTGTATTATTAAGAACTGGCCATGGCTGGTCAACTCCCTAAACACATGGGATTTCCTTACAGGCCTCAATCTGTTGAGTCCTTACAAGCTGTGAAACGTGTGCATCCCTGGAAGGCACCGATGAGGAGAGAAGGAAGGGAAGGTTCCCTACTACCTCCCAATCTCCAAATCCCATCCTCTCATATGGCACCTCTCAGCCAACAGCCCCTTACTTGGAAAGGAGAACAACAGACAGTTCTACTCTCCACTGACCTAAACGAGGCCCTGCATCTGATGCTAATTTGCTGCTTCACTTGTCTGCGAAGCCTTGAGAAACACAGCCCAGGCGTGGGGCAGGCGGCTCTCTCCATGGCATCACGATCTACACTGCTGCCATGATCACCGCCAGGCTGGTTTTCCTTCCTGCTCCTGCCCACCAGACAGAGAGAAAGTCTAACTCTTCGCTGATCCCACAGCTCTTCAGGAAAACCGGAATCTGGGCTCCCTGTGTGTCTCCCTCCCTCTTGGTCTTTTTTTTTTTTTTTAAGATTTTATTTATTCATGAGAGACACAGGCAGAGGGAGAAGCAGGCTCCATGTAAGGAGCCTGATGCAGGACTTGATCCCGGGACTCCGGAGCCCAATGTGGGACTCGATCCCAGGACTCCAGGATCACGCCCTGGGCCAAAGGAAGACGAATAGCTGCTGAGCCACCCAGGTGTCCCCCTCTTGCTATTCTCACCTGAATTCGAGGATCCAGTTCCTCCTCTTCTCTGGGAGACAGCTTGGCCTCAGTGCTGCCGCTCCCGCTTCTTGGGGGCTCCTCCGAGACCGGGCTCCGAGGGCCTTCATCCTCTACAACCTCAGCTCGAAGCTCCCCCTGCGGGGTCTCCCGCCCCCCCGGAGCCGGCCTGAACTCAGCCATGCTGATGGGGAGGGGGCACAGTCCTATGCACAAGAGAGGACTGACATTTTGGGACCAGGGCCCCAGCGTGGGGCTTCCTGGGCTCCGGCCAGCGAGGAGGAAGGGCTTCTCTTCTCAAACGGCGGGAGAAGGGGCACAAGTATGACCTGACGCTGGGTTAGAGGCCAAGATTCACGAGGTCGGCGGGGCTCCTGGAGCTGCAGCCCGGTCTGCGGTAGAGGTCCACCGTCCCCGTCACGGGGCGTCCGGCAGGAGGGACCCGGGGCTCCGGCTCCAAGGCAGGGGGTAGAGGGGGCGTGGATCCCGGGCCGAGGCCTGCGAGGAGTAGCACCATTCGGGAGGGCGGAGGCAGGCGCCTCCAGGCTGTGGTGGCGGCTGGAGAGATAGGGCTGGCCCCCGAAGCTGCGGAACGACGGTCTCCGGAGAGCTGCACGGACAGCAAGGCCCAGCGCACGGGCAGCATGAGGACGCACGCGGGCCGGCGGCCCCTTCCTGCCCCTCGGCCTCCGAGCCCCGCGCTCCCGGCCGCCACGCGTCCACCAGACCCCGCCGCAACCACTCTCCTCAGCCCTTCGGGACCGCCCGCGCCCCGGCCGCGCCTTCCGCACTTCCCCGCGAGCCCCTACCTTCCCTACGCCCGCCCGGGCTCCACCCCCCACCCGGGCGTCGCAATCCACTCCTTAACCCCAGCCCCGCCCCACCTCTCTCTGCAAACGCGGGGATGACCCCGCACCCTCCCTCAGTCCTGAACAGCCTGCCCCCAGGACTCCCACACGCCCGGGCCCCCCGACACAGAACCTTACCTCAGTTTACCTTCCCGCACACTAAGCTCCTCCACCGCAAACAATCTCCCCCCTCCCTCCCCACAACAAGCCCGTCCAACCAAAACGCGACGGGGCCGGGCGGAAGCGGAAATACGCCTCCCGCACACGACGCCTTCCTGACCTTTCGCCCCGCCCCGCGCTCTCCGGGAGGCGGGGCCGCGGCTAGGCACCCACGTTTCCTCCGCGCCGGTCTGCCCTGTCAGTGCTAGTCGGTGCGGCTCGGCGCTCTTGGGCGCCGCCGTGCGTGGACTCCAGCTCCGCTGGGTGGAACTGAGACATGAGCGTGTTCTGCTGAGAAAAGCAGGGTCGGCGATGCGAGTCGGGAGTCCCTGGCGCATAGGGAAGGGGTCCAACTAGAACGAACTCGGCACAGTCGCCTCGGAGAGAGCGCCGCCATCTTGCTCTGCGCGCCGGGGCGCTGGAAAGTCGCTTCCGGCCTCGCGCGGGAAGGCCGGGGCGGCGCCTCAGGAGGAGCGGCGGCCGCAGTCTCGGGACAGCGTCCTGGGAGTCGGGCGTCAGCGCGTCTTCCGGCCGTCACCGGTCCCTCCGCCAAGCCAGCGATGCCCTTAGTAACGCGGTCCAGACGGACAGTTCTCACAGGCCAATGTGCTCCTCGGCGCGGCGCCCCGCAAGCCCTTCTCCAGCCCGGCCTCCCCTCACCCACCCGGGCCTCTCCCCCCCCGCCCCCCCCCCCGGACCCGGTTGCCCGGTGAGCACTGACCAGAACCCCAGGCGCCCGAACTCGGTGTGTCGCGCTGCCACGCGTGTCCGTGAGAGGACCTGACCTCGGCGACCCGCTCCTCACCTTGTGTCACAGGCACAGCCTAGGGGGAAGACAGGAGGATTCAGGTTTTATTTTTGCAGAAGACCTAACTTACTGAGCGCCACCTCAAGGTTGACCCTGAGGCAGGGAAGGCAAACGCGCTGAATATTCTTTCTTCTCTTTGGATTTCCTCCATTCCCTCACCACAGGAATAATCACACACACACACACACACACACACACACACACCAAAAAAAAGAAAAACTTTTTTAAGAAGTTGAGCCAAGTATATTCCTTTAAAAACGACTTGAGGGGTTGTTTTGTCCACAAAGTTAGTGACTTCTGCAGTGAGTCAGTGGGAGTCCGACTTAAAGCGTCTACGTAGACAGAGCTTAGGGACGCTGACACCTGTCTCCCACCGCATTCCTTCTCGTTACTGAGAGAGCCACGTTCGGAAACCGGATATAGTATCTATTACCTTCTGGTAACTTTAATTATTAGACCTGGAATTTCCCTGCAGGGATGCCCCACTTGACGCTGCGTCTCCGTCTCGCCGAGCCCGAACTCCCCAGCACGAAGCCTCGTCTGCCGCCCCAACACCTTGTCCCGCAGCTCCATTCCCTGTGCATTCAGTCGTTAGCAAGGCTTGTCACATGGTTTTGCGTTGGCTGGGATGACACGAAGACCTGTTTTGCCCAGACTCCTCCTGGGTCACATCCTGAAGTTCGGTAGCCTCCCTGGTACCCCCCCGGGCCTTTTCTAGGGTTAACCTTCACTGAGACACGTAAAGTTACATTTATTGATTGTAATAGCTCCAGCAGTTTCTCTGCTATAGTTGGATAATGTTTCTGGTAGGAGAAGTTTGGGAGCAGTGCTGGCTTGTCCTGTGGGGCCAGGACAGGCACGATGAACTAAAACTTTCTCCTAGAACTGCACTCTCCAATAGACTGTCTGCAATGTTGGAAATTTTCTGTCAGCTCCGAGGAGTGGTAGCCACCGGCCGCATGTGGCCATGGAGCACTTGAAATGGAGCTAGTATTCTGAAGGAACAGCTTTTTTAAATGTAATGCTAATTTAAATCTCCACCTTTGGCAAATGATTCCATTATTGGGCAGTGCAATTCTACAGCTTGCCTTTCCTATATCTCTTTCAGAGACATACTGAACTTTCACAATTTCAGTACAAAACCAGTTACTCCATTGTCCTATGTGTCCTTTCTACTCCCTTCCCATTTACTTCTGCAGTCTAGCTTCTGTCAATCCACAGAAATTGCAGATATGAGGTGTCATCCATGCTCTGAATATCACCAAATGACTGACACCTGATATTGGGCTATTTATTCTCTCTCTTCCTTCTTTACCTTTTGAGTCACCCTTGTCCTGGGTTTCCCTTACTTCTCTGGCCTATTGACTCATTCCTTCATGCATTATGTCTTTACTGAGCTACTATGTGCCACAATTTTAGGTAATGAGGAAAAAGACACTTGTTCCAGTTTGCATGTAGCTTATAGTGTGCAGTACTCACTTTATAAATCAGTTGACATTCAAACATATAGGACCACAACCCAAAAATGTTTTACCTTGTAACAAGTGTACATATATTTGTGTAAAAATACAAAAGTTTAAGGAAAAGATTTTTTTTTTAAGGAAAAGATTTTTACTCAAATTCTATGCAAAGCATACTCTTGCTTTCTATATATATATACTGGTGGAGACCATTGATTTCATTACCCGCTCATGTTTGAAAACCTTACCCTGCATGCCTGGACTTCTCAGGCTCTGATGCTACACTATGACCACCTTATATGTCATGCAGCCTACTTTCTGTGAGAGCTCTTGCCAAAGTGCATGACCCCTACCTCCACTCAAACTCCCCTCAGATCACATTCTGAGATCCAGCAGCTTCTCAGACCTCTGGCCTGTGCAAGGGTTGCCTCTCCCTGAGTTTAGATCTGATTTCCACTTCCCAATCCTACTTCTTCTATATTTCTTTTCTTGGTGAATGGTTCTACCATCCACCCATTTACATAGGGAAAAACCTAGAAGACCTCCTAAATGAATCCCCCTATCTTCACTCTGCAGTACATTAAGTATCTTAAGAGATCCCTCCTCTCCATTACATTTCCATTGCTCCAGTTGAGACCCTCCCCACCTCCTTTGTAGATCATGTACCTCAAGAGGCTTCTTAATCAACTCTGTCCACTAGAACTTTCAGCAGTGATAGAAATTTCTGTATCTGCAATGTCCAATATGGTGTTCACTAGCCATGGGTGGGACACTCAGAACTTTAAAGTGTGGCTACTGCAACTCAACTAAATTTTAAATTAAGTTTAAGTAGCCATATGTGGGGGCGCCTGGCTGGCTCAGTCAGGGTAGTGTGCAACTCTATCTCTGGGTTGTGAGTTCAAGCCCCATGTTGGGTGTAGAGATTATTTAAAACATAAAATCCTTAAAAAATAATAAATAGCCATATGTTGTTAGAGGCTAATGCATTGGACAGCACAGTATACATGATCTCTTTGCCACAAGTGTGCCTTCTTCCAAGCCCTGACAGATAAACAACCTATCAACCCTGTTGACTGAGTTAATAAATGAGATGTAAAAATATGAAAGCCACATAAAGATGTGATACTATCTAGTAAATTGACAGTGTTAGTGACAAGTCAACTCTTCATCAGTGAAGTAAAATTTTTCTCAAGTTTTTATTTTTATTTTATTTTTTAGAAAGAGTGCAAGCTGGGGTGGGGAGGGGCAGAGGGAGATAGAATCTCAAGCAGGCTCCACACCCAATGTGGAGCCCCATGCAGGGCTCCATCTCATGACCCTGAGATCATTGCTTGAGCCAAAATCAAGAGTAGGAAGTTTAACCAACTGAGCCACCCAAGCACCCCATCAAGCTTTTATTTTTTTTTTAAAGAAATTTTGGGTTTTTTTTAATTTTTTATTTATTTATGATAGTCACAGAGAGAGAGAGAGAGAGAGAGGCAGAGACATAGGCAGAGGGAGAAGCAGGCTCCATGCACCGGGAGCCCCACGTGGGATTCGATCCCGGGTCTCCAGGATCGCGCCCTGGGCCAAAGGCAGGCGCTAAACTGCTGCGCCACCCAGGGATCCCCCCATCAAGCTTTTATTGGTAACTTTTTTTTTTTAATTTCTTCACAGAAATACTCTAAATTACCTTCATCTTTAAAAACTCTTCTTGTAGTTTGTTTTTTTTCCTACCAACAAAACTACCTTTCTATGGTCTTTTTTTTTTTTTCCCTACCTTGAGTCAAATATTTTAATACATACCACCGTCTGGTAATGAAACATAATTGATTACTAATGTATAGTGACAGAAGGCAGATCAGTGGTTGCCAGGGGAAAGGAAGGAGAGAGGACAGACTGATAACGCAGACTTGCAGGTAGTGGATGTGTTCTCTATCTTGATTGTAATGAGGATATGATCTGTATATACATATGTTAGGACTTTTCAAATTGTACATATCAGCACAGAGTATTAACCACTGTAGGATCACGGTGAACTATCAGGCACCTGTCCAAACTGTACATTTCAATATAGAGATTCTGTATGTCAATTATACTTCAATAAGCTTTTTTAAAAAATTGGTTGGAAACTTGCTCTGAGAAATATATGATGTAAAGTTTGCTAATAAATGTTAATTAAAGGGACAACCTATATTATTTAAAATACCTGAATTATTTCTACTCTTGTTAAACCTGCTAGATTTTTGAGAAATAAATTATTTTCCCCTTAGCTTGTCATCTTATTGAATCATAAAAACAGTGAACACATATGCGGTGTTAACTCTCTACCAGGAACTGTTCTGCGTGAGTTTGTATCTATCATTTTTCCTCATGACAACTAACTGGAGTATACTGTACCTCCACTTTACAACTGAGGAAATTGAAGAACTAGAGGTTAAATAGCTTGCCCACGGTGATACTGCTGGTAAGTGACAGCACCAGTCATGAAGTCAGTCTAGGGCCTCAACTAAGCTTTATACAGAAAAGTATTTAACATTATTTAAAATATTTTTAGTGACATCATATGTTTAGTTTAAATGTACCTACTTTAATTTTAAATGCCTCAAAAGCTGTGAAAGGAACCAAAATCAAAAGATTTTCTAAAGATGCTACAAGTTTGCACGTGATACCAGTATTATTTACACTACTGCTCCTAAAATGCCTTGAAAGTGGTTTCGATTATTATGTTGAGCAAAATAAGTCAGAGAAAGACAATTATACATTTTTGCTCGTATGTGGAATATAAGAAACAGTGCAGAGGATCATAGGGGAAGGGAGAGAAAACTGAATGGGAAGTTATCAGAGAAAAACCATGAGAAACTTAATGACAGGAAATACACTGAAGGTTGCTAGAGGGGAGGTGGATGTGGGGATGGAGTAACTGGGTGATGGGCATTAAGAAGAGCACATGATGTGCTATGCAAATGATGAATTATTGAACTCTACATCTGAAACTACTGATGTATGTATGTTGGTTAATTGAATTTAATTTTTTAAAAAAGTGATTTCAATCATAGTGATTTTATTCTTACCATGTATTTTACTTTAATTCTCCCCTAAAAGTTATATCTCATATTTTAAGCTCATTTTCCAAATATTTTGTGAACCAGTGATTCCTACATGTCAGTTTTGAACATATTTTTTATTTTTATTTTTTTAAATTTTTTATTTTTTTTTAAGATTTTATTTGTTTATTCATGAGAATACACAGAGAGGAGAGAGACAGAGAGAGGCAGAGACAGGCAGAAGGAGAAGCAGGCTCCATGCAAGGAGCCTGACATAGGATTTGATCCCCGGTCTCCAGGATCAGGCCCTGGGCTGTAGGCGGCTCTAAACTGCTGAGCCACCAGGGCTGCCCAAACATAATTTTTAAAAAAAGATTTGACTTATTAATCCAGGAGAGACACAGAGAGAGAGAGAGAGAGAGAGAGAGAGAGGCAAAGACACAGGAAGAGGGAGAAGCAGGCTCCATGAAGGGAGCCCGACCTGGGACTCCATCCTGCATCTCCAGGACCACACCCTGGGCTGAAGGCAGTGCTAAACCACTGAGCTACCCGGGCTGCCCATTGAACATAATTTTTATCTGGTAGAACTTTTATTTCTTTTTTTTAATTTATTTAAATTCAATTTTGTTAACATATACTGTATTGTTAGTTTTAGGAGTAGAATTTAGTGATCAACATTTTTATATAACACCCTCATTACATCAAGTGTCCTCCTTAATGCCCATCACCTGATTATCCCTTCCCCCTACACATGGCCTTCCAGCAACCTTGTTTGTTTCCTAAAGTTTACTGCCTCTTATGATTTGCCTCCCTATTTTCATCTTATTTTATTTTTCCTTCCCTTCCCAATGTTCATGTTTTGTTTCTTAAATTCCACATATGAATGAAATCATATGATATTTGTCTTTCTCTGATTTCATATAGTATAATACCGTCTAGTTCTATCCATGTTGTTGCAAATGGCATGATTTCATTCTTTTGATGGCTGAGTAATATTCCATTGTATATATACACCACTTCATCTTTATCCATCTGTTGATGGACATCTGGGATCTTCCCATGTTTTAGCTACAGAGGACATTGCTGCTATAAACATTGGGGTGCATGTGACCCTTTGAATCACTATTTTTTTGTATCCTTTGAATAAATACCTAGAATTGCAATTGCTTTGTCATAGAGTAGTTCTATTTTTAACTTCCTGAGGAATCTCCATACCGTTTTCCAGAGTGGCTGTGCCAGCTTGCATTCCCACCAAGAGTGTAAGAGAGCTTCTCCTTTCTCCACATCCTTGCCAACATCTGCTGTTTCCTGAGTTGCTAATTTTAGCCATTCTGACTAGTGTGAGGTGGTATCTCATTGTGGTTTTGATTTGTATTTCCCTGATGCCTAGTGTGATGTTGAGCATTTTTTTCATCTGTCTGACATAACTTTAAAAAAAGCTAGCATTAGGACTAAGAAATTTCGAGTGGTGGAGGAAAAGAAGACTAAGAAATTTCACCATTAAGGACTTAAACATCATTAAAGAATAGGAAAAAGCTTGTGTTTTTTAATTTAAATTCAATTAGCAAACATATAGTACATCATTAGTTTCAGATGTAGTGTTCAATAATTTATCAGTTGTGTATAACACCCAGTGCTCATGTCATCATGTGCCCTCCTTAATGCCCCTCACGCAGTTACCTCATTCCCCCTTCCCCATCCCTCCAGCAACCCTGTTTGTTTCCTAGAGTTAAGAGTTTCGGGATCCCTGGGTGGCGCAGCGGTTTGGCGCCTGCCTTTGGCCCAGGGCGCTATCCTGGAGACCCGGGATCGAATCCCACATCGGGCTCCCGGTGCATGGAGCCTGCTTCTCCCTCTGCCTGTGTCTCTGCCTCTCTCTCTCTCACTGTGTACCTATCATAAATAAATAAATAAAAAATTAAAAAAAAGAGTCTCTCATGGTTTTTCTCCCTCTCTAATGACTTCCCATTCAATTTCTCTCACTTCCCCTATGCTCCTCTATGCTGTTTCTTATATTCCACATATTAATGAAACTATATGATAATTGTCTTTCTCTGATTGACTTTTTTCACAACTCATCATACCCTCCAGTTCTATCCATGTTGATGTAAATGGTAAGTATTCAGCCAAAGAGCTTCTTTTTTTTTTAATTTATTTATTCATGATAGTCACACACACAGAGAGAGAGAGAGAGAGAGGCAGAGACACAGGCAGAGGGAGAAACAGGCTCCATGCACCGGGAGCCCGATGTGGGATTCGATCCCGGGTCTCCAGGATCGCGCCCTGAGCCAAAGGCAGGCTCAGGGATCCCAAAGAGCTTCTTTTTTAAATAAAGTTGATTTTTATCCTCTCAACTAATATTCCAGTTTTGTGTTACACCAAGTTTATCCGGTTTATCTGTATCTAGTTTACTAGAGCTTTTACAATTAGTTTACCTGCATAAATGTAAAAATAAGTAGCAGTCTCTGATTGAATCAGTGCCTGAGACTTTGAAGTTGGCTGCACACTTAAAGCTGCACAACCTCCAATAATTTTCTATTAAAAATTAATTAATAGAAATAGAAATTAATTAAAATTGTATTTAAATTCTAATTAGTGAGATGCCTGGATGGCTCAACAGTTGAGCCAGGATCAAGCCAGGACTTGATCCAAGTCCAGATCCAAGGGATCAGGCTTTTTTTTTTTTTAAGATTTTTTATTTATTTATTCTTGAGAACGTAGAGATAGGCAGAGGGAGAAGCAGGCTCCATGCAGGGAGCCTGACGTGGGATTCAATCCTGGGTCTCCAAGATCCTGCCCTGGGCCGAAGGCAGCTCTAAACCGCTGAGCCACTGGGGCTGCCCAGGATCAGGCTTCTTGTGGGGAGCCTGCTTCTTCCTCTGCCTATGTCTCTGTCTCTCTCTGTGTCTCTCATGAATAAATAAATAAGTTATTTTTAAAAATAAATTCTAATTAATTAAAATATGATGTAATACTGGTTTCAGGAGCAGAATTTAGTGATTCATTACTTACATATAAACACTCAGTGATCAACACAAGTGCCTTCCTTAATACCCATCCCCAGCCCACCTCTCCTCCAAACCTTCAGTTTGTTCTCTATAGTTAAGACTCTCCTATGACTTGCTTCCCTCTAAGCATGCTCTTTAAATTAAGACAAAAAATGAATACTACCCAAAAGCAAACTACACATTTAATGCAATCCCTCTCAAAATACCATCAACATTTTTCACTGAGCTAGAAGAAACAATCCTAAAATTTGTAGAGGACCACGAAAGACCCTGAATACCAAAACAATCTTGAAAAAGGAAAGCAAAGGTGAATGCAAGATCATTCCAGACTTCAAGCTGTATTATAAAGCTGTAGTCATCAGGATAGTAGGGTGTAGGCACCACAACACGTAGGTCAGTGGAACAGAACAGAAAACCCTGAAATGGACCCACAACCATACGGTCAACTAATCTTCAACAAAGCAGGAAAGGGACACCTGGGTGGCTCAGCAGTTGAGCCTCTGCCTTCGGCTCAGGGCATGATCCTGGAGTCCCAGGATAGAGTCCCACATTGGGTTCCCTTCATGGAGCCTTGCTTCTCTCTCAGACTATGTCTCTGCCTCTCTCTCTCTGTGTGTTTCTCTCATGAATAAATAAATCAGAACTTAAAAAAAAAAAAAAGCAGGAAAGAATATCAAATGCAAAAAAAGACAATCTCTTAAACAAATGGTTTTGGGAAAACTGGACCACTTTCTTATACCATACACAAAAATAAATCCTAAATGGATGAAAGACCTACATGAGGAAACATCAAAATCCTAGAGGAGAACACTTGTTATGACAGGCACTGGGTGTTATATGCAAATGATAAATCACTAAATTCTCCTGAAACCAATATTATATGTTAACTGGAATTTAAATAAAAATTTGAAGGAAAATAATGAAAGGACATTTAATACTCTATGTCAAAAAAAAATACTCTATGTCATGTCATTAAAATTAATTTGTTATTGATGTAATTTGTAAGCTATTATTTCCTGAAAACCATTTTGACCTGACTTTACAATATGCTTGCAACTTGAAATTAATAAAAACCCTCATTCTTAAAACAATAAAATCTGCAATTCAGAATTTTATTAGGTTGTCTGTTCTTTCTGTTCTCATTCTAGATTGTTAGATTTCACTTTACTGTACTTGGTTCTTTCCACTATTGGAAAACTGCCAGTTGACATCTGTGGCGTTATTTGAGAAGCAAAAGAAGCTATCATGTTCTAGAGGCCAATGTTTTTATTGTAAATGGGACTGAAATTGGAATACTTAATTGTATTTAGTAATACAGGAACAAAATGAAATTGAAACTGTTCTCAGGCTTTATATCACTGTAACAGCAAGCTTTCCAAATTTCATTTGATCAGGATCACATTTCAAACAAGGGATTGAAATAGTGGTCTATACCCTTAACTCTGTTTATTTACCTTTCATTCACCTCTCAGCTGCAATGTAAAGCATGTACTATATTCCACATGCCCACAATGAATAAATATTCAGTACTTTTACTCCCCTTTTCTGTCCCTATCTCTCCTTTTAAACCACTAAGAGTGCCCTCTGGTCAAACTCAATGGACTGACATTGTTATGACATTACGGGGCTTATGCAAGCATTAGGCATGGACCACCGTTTTCTCACATGGGATCCAAAACCTCACCCTGTCTAGAGGCTCATGGGTGGCTCAGTCAGTTTTGTCTGACCCTTGGTTTCAGCTCAGGTCTGATCTTGGGGTCCTGGGATCAAGCACCATGTCAGGCTCTGTGCTCAGGGCAGAGTCTGCTTGGGATTCTCTCTTTCCTTCTATGTGTCTATGTGTGCCTCTAAAATAGATAAATAAATCTTAAAAAAAAAAACAAAAAAAAACAAAAAAACTCACCCTGTCTTGATTGTCCCTTTTTTTTTTTTTTTTTTTTTTTTTAGATTTTATTCATAGAGACACAGAGCCCAATGCGGGACTCAATCCGCGGACTCCAGGATCACACCCCGGGCTGCAGGCAGCGCTAAACCGCTGAGCCACTGGGACTGCCCAGCAGTCACTTTTCTAAAAGTCCTTACTGATTGCCCCTTCTACAGCTGCCTCCTTTTAGAGGCTAGGGCTCCAGGGTTCTACCTTTAGTTCCCTTCTTACCCACCCACAGCCTCTTTGGGAAATGTCATCCACTCTCATAGCTTCACCTTTTCACCTCTAACTTCCTAGTCTTTTTTTTTAAAAGATGTATTTATTTATTTATGAGAGAGAGAGAGAGAGAGAGAGAGAAAGAGGCAGAGACAAGGAGGAGGGAGAAGCAGGCTCCATGCCGGGAGCTCAATCCCTGGACTCCAGGATCCGCCCTGGGCCAAAGGCAGGCGCCAAACCGCTGAGCCACCCAGGGATCGCCTAACTTCCAAGTTTTTAAAAAACCTGATGCCCCATGGCTCCTCCCCTGCCCAGTGACAGAAGCCTAAACTCTTGACTGTGGCATAGATTCTTCTAACCACACTGTAAGGGCATGCTATGGGCACATTTCACCTGCCTAGGCAGGTGAAACTCAGTGTGTCCTCAATAAAGATTCATGGAAGGGAGGGACCCCTGGGTGGCTCAGCGGTTGAGCATCTGCCTTCAGCTCAGGGCATGATCCTGGTCCTGGGATCGTGTCCCACATCCGGCACCCTGCAGGAAGCCTACTTCTCCCTCTTCCTGTGTGTCTGCCTCTCTCTCTCTTTGTTTCATGAATAAAAAGTAAAATCTTAAAAAAAAAAAAAAAAGACATGTGTGGAAGAGAGAGATTCTTCAAATTAACCAAATTTCTTTGAGTTTCCTTTCTCAACATCTCCATTTTCTAGAACTCCTGTCCTGCCCCACTCAGCATCCTCCAGAGAATTCTGATCTGCATATACTAATATTTTGTCCTCAGTCTAGAGCAAGAGTATGGAAACTACTTTCGTGCTTATCCCATCTCTCTGCCCAACCAAATCCCAGTATCTCTACCTTGGCAGAAAGCTCCCAGGACATGGAAATAATTGTCATCACCATCCTGATACAAAATCTTGGCTACATGTTTAATCTATGAAATTTTCTGATGACCTATAGCAGAATTGTCCCACTCTTCCTGTTCTAGCTTTATACCACTTTACACCTGATATATCGTGGGAAGGTATAGTCTATGGAGGTCTGTCTTCCCACAACACTCCTCAAAGACTCCGTTTCTGTTTTGTCTCTAATACTCAACAACTCACTTCCTTGAACATAAGCAAGCATTTGGAAAGTGCATTCAGTAAGAATGCCCTTAAGCTTACGGTTTAGTAGGGGAGATGAGACACAGACACAGTTTTGAAGTATATGGTAAATGATATTAAATACAGAAGGTATTCATATGTCTTGTGGCCTGAAAGGCAACACATTTTCAGATAAATACTTACAGAATTTCTAGATGAACAATTCTAGTGGTCAGAAAGGAAATATGTTTTTCTTTTTTCTTTAAGATTTTATTCACTTATTCATGAGAGGCAGAAAGAGAGAGAGAGAGAAAGAGGCAGAAGGCAGAAGCAGGCTCCATGCAAGGAGCCCGATGTGGGACTCGACCCCAGGACTCCAGGATCACGCCCTGGGCCAAAGGAAGACGCCAAACCGCTAAGCCATCCAGGGATCCCCAGAAATATGTTTTTCACTTTGAAGTGGATTGGCATTTAAAGAGAGTTGTGAAGGATAAGCAGAACTTTGGCAGATAAAGAAAGGTGGAGGAGTAAGAGTATATTCCAGATATATGGAATATATATGAGAGAAATGTAGGTAGGTGAGCAGTGATCTTGTTTAGTGGAGGCTTGAAGAGAACAGGCTAAAAAGACAGGTTGGAACAGGAGGGAAAAGATCTTGATGTTACACTAGAAGAGTAGACTTCATTTGATGGGTAATATAGAATTTAACAGTTTTTGAGTGGTAGGATGACACACTCAGAGCTTACTTTAGGGAGATTCATCTGGCACTTCAGAGATGTATCCCCCAATGACTGGAAGATTACTTGGCATATAGTAGATCCTCCATAAATATCTTGAATATTTACAAGACCATACTGGGAGTTGTCATTTAATGATGGAGATTTGTAGTGAAAGGCAACCATCTAGATCAAATATTTTCAAACTGACAAATACGCACATAACTTCATCTTGACCTTCTTTATTTCACTAAGCTCAGTATTCATGCTCCAATTATTATCCCCCTCTGTAATGACTCCCACAGGGAACAAAAATCCACCTCCCTGCATTTTCTCTCCATTGAGTTCTTTCCTCCATAGCCACACAAAAGAAAGTTGTTTAAAAAAAAAAGTTGGGGGATCCCTGGGTGGCGCAGCGGTTTGGCGCCTGCCTTTGGCCCAGGGCGCGATCCTGGAGACCCGGGATCGAATCCCACATCGGGCTCCCGGTGCATGGAGCCTGCTTCTCCCTCTGCCTGTGTCTCTGCCTCTCTCTCTTTCACTGTGTGCCTATCATAAATAAATAAAAAAAAAATTAAAAAAAAAAAAAAGTTGGGATCCCTGTGTAGCTCAGCAGTTTAGCGCCTGCCTTCAGCCCAGGGCGTGATCCTGGAGTCCTGGGATCGAGTCCCACATTGGGCTTCCTGCATGGAGCCTGCTTCTCCCTCTGCCTGTGTCTTTGTGCCCTCTCTCTCTCTCTCTCTCTCTCTCATAAATAAATAAAATCTTAAAAAAAAAAAAAAAGTTGTCAGGGCACCTGGGTGGCTCAGTCAGTTAAGTGCCTTCAGCTTAGGACATGATCCTAGGGTCCTGGGATGGAGCCTCCACATAGGGAGCCCCACTTAGGGAGTCTACTTCTTCCCTCTCCTTCTGCCCCTCCCCCACACTCGTGCTCATGCTCTCTCTCAAATAAAATCTTAAAGAAAAAAAGTTGTCTAATCCAGACCTCTTTCACATGACACTCTGTCAAATTTTGTGTACAGTCATCATGAACATGTTTCCCAGCCCTTTCAATTATATAATGTATTTATCAGTATCCTAATCACTCCTCTGGAATTGGCCTACGTGTCACATATCAATGCTGAACAGTGAGTCCAGAGATGTCCTAATTAATCCATTCTTCAGGCCTGAAGGGCTTTGGAATGATCCTGCATAGCATTACCTTATCTGTATATGGAACTTTACAAGCATGTTTTCCTTTTCTACTTCTCCAAATCCATCCCTTCCTGGTTCAGGCCATCATCACCCCAGGCCTGCATCCTGGTTCCGTTTTTTGGTTCCTTGCCTGCTGCTGCCACCCCTGAACTCCTTACATCATATTCACAGGTGGACCAGCAAACACTCATTGAGCACCTGTGATGTGTGGTGCTCAGGCTTCAGGCATGGCTTATGAGTAAGACAAGCCCTGTCCTTTAACTGCAGAGGTGACAGCCATCCTCTGACTGCACCACGTGTAGAGGGTTCCACAGTGAGGGTGGAAAGCTGCATTCCAGCATAGATTGGTGGAAATGGCACCTGACTAAACTTTTTTTTTTTTTTTTAAGTTAGAGTTGAAAGCAGAGGAGCATTCCATGCTGAGTCACGGGGTAGGACTTGAGGAGTTTGAATGGACGGTGATTTAGGGGACTCCTGAGCAGAGGGACAGACGCTCTCGATAGGTAGCAGCATGGCAGTGCTAAGTGTCCTCGGAAGGAAGATTAGAGCAGGTGAAGAATGATCCCGAGAGCCATCCTGTGGAGTCTGTTCCAGATGATCAGTAGGGTACCAACCGTATCTCCGGAAAGCAGCGCTCAGCACTTGCATCTCGCAGTGGAAGACACTGAAGCCTCGACATTTGGACGGGGAGCTCTGCCGAGCAGTTGTTGAAGAGGCGGCTGCAAAGCAGCGCAGGACCTCCCCTCCTCCACTCTGGCAGTGCGCCCCTGGGTGGGTCATTAATTGGTGGGAGCCTCCTTGGCAGGGCTGTGGCGAGCATTAAGCGCGATAATGGGTGCCGAGTGTGGCCTCGCGGTACGAAAAGTCACTAACTTACACTGGGACGATTTGGTCGGGCGGACCCCGCGGCTACTCCACGCCAGGAACCCGATACCCAGGGTGGAGGGGGGCAGCAGGAGCGAGGACCCGGGGCGCGAGCAGCGGCAAGAGCAGCCCGGGAACCCGCACTCCTCGCCTGCCGAACCACACTGCGCGCCCCTTCCTCTGATTGGACGGGAGCAGCCCGGGGGGCGGGCGGACGGAAGGGAAGGCAGAGATTGGCTAAGCGTGGGAAGAAGGCGGAGCCTTGTCGGGGAGGGAGGCGGAGCTTGGCTCCCAGGGCTAGCCCCGTCCCCTCGCTGGGATTCCGCCCGGGGCTGGGGGCTCTGAGGCCTTCTAGATACACGTCCCTGCAACCGGTGACGCCGCCCGCAGGAGGCCGACGACTGGTCAGCCGGGGACGCGGGACTCCCTATCTCGAGGCGCCTCCCAGCTGCCCCACTCGGCGGCCGCGCGCTCCGCCTGCGCCTTCCTCCGACGCCCCAGTCCCGCGATCCGGGAGGCGGGGGCGGCGAGCCGGCTGAGTGGGGGCTGCGCGGTGTCCAAGGAGCCAGTCGGCGACCGGTGAGGGGACCAAGGGGCTGGGGGAGCAGGGTTGGCGCGGGGCGGCGACCCCCAACTGTCGTCGTGTCCCCTCGCTACGGGCGGCTGGCGTCTGCCGCTGTCGGGAGCGCGGCCCCGGCAACGAGTGACGGCGGGTGTGCGGCACGCGCCATTGGTCTGCTGCGCCCGCGGCCGCCCGGCCTTGCCGGCCTCTCCCGGTGACCTTCGGGGCCGGCGGCCCGGCGACGCGGACCTGGCCAGGCCGAGGCGGATCCGGAGGGCAGTGTCAGCACCAGGCTCCGTCGGCGCCCCCGCTCCTCGCTACGTTTTTGCTGCCCTGTCCAGCCCCCAGGGTAGGCCGGCGCCTGGGGCGAGGAGCTGCGGGAGGACCCCGGGCTGCAAGTTTCGCCCAAGGAGAACCCGCCTAGCAACTCGTGACGAAAGTAGACCGAGGCGCCCGGGATTGGCTGCGCCGCGACCTACCCAGGTGCGGCGTTCCTCCTTCGGTGAGCCGCTTTGTGCACTTGCGGGTTAAGTCCCCACCGACTAGCCTGAAACTGAGTAATCAGCTTCCACGCTGGCTCCGACAGCTCCCGGGGTGTGGCCTGCGGCTACGGAATGCCCACGCTCTCCAACCGTGCGGAGAAGGGTTCCTTGGGGGTCGGGGAAGGACTTCAAAACTCTTGCAGAACGTTTAGAATCCTTGGCCGGGGCGCGGGGGGGGGGGGGGGGGGTGTAGGAGTCAGAACTCGTATTCAGGGTCCCTCCTCAGAGGAACTGTCTTGAGCAGGGCAAAACCTAAAAACTCCTATTTTAACCTCCTTTCCTTTCCTTTCCTTTCCTTTCCTTTCCTTTCCTCTTTTCTTTTCTTTCTTTCTTTTCTTTCTTCCTTTCTTCCTTTCTTCCTTTCTTCTTTCTTTCTTCTTTCTTTCTTATTTTATTTGACACAGACAGCGCTGGGGCGATAGCGCACAAGCAGGGGAGGAGCAGCCTTCCCGCTGAACAGGGAGCCGGATGCGGGGCTCCATCCCAGGACCCTGGGATCATGACCTGAGCAGAAAGCAGAGGCTTAACGACTGAGCCGCCCAGGCGCTCCTAAACCTTATTTTCATATGAAACGTTAGGATAGCTTCCTTTCCTGAGTTTTCCCAGGCACCTGAAGTCCCCTGTCCAAGGTCACACAGCTAGTAAGGAGGAACTGCCTCTGTGGTTCTTTCATGGATGTTGGCAGTTCCATTTCAGTAAACCAAAGCAGACTACTTGGCAGTATGTGCAGTATCAGATAGGGCTAGGGAGGATACGATGACTGGAGAGAGGCCTCCTCCTCCTGTAACCTAACTTTTGAAAGAATTATTTCCAAATTAACGTATTTTTTAAAAGCACTGAGTGCCATCCATGTGCCCAACTTCTTGCTAGGCCCAGAAAAGGTGTAAAACGCCTTCCCGCATCCCAGTTCTGTGATGCTTTGCCCTCTGTGGGTTGCAGTTTTGGGCAAGTGTCAAAGGAACCTAGGGAATAGACTATCCTACTATATATGTTCTATCCCTGCCGAAGATCCCTATCTTCTTCACACTTTCCAGTGCACAGGAAAAGCTCTGTGAAGGCAAAACTTCCAAAAGAGTGTATCTGGATCATGATCAGGCTTGGGCACTTGGGATGGGAAGCAGCACTTCCGAAAACTTGTCGGACTGAATCTGAAGCTGAAAGGGGCAACTTCTTTTGAAGTACTGGACCTTGTTTCTGTTATGGAAGAAGAGAAAGCAAGGAGTAGCCATTCTGGTGCTCTAGATTCCATCCTCCCTACCTAGAAAAGGGGCTGAAACCTTCCTAGGATGTATGAGAATCACTTTCTTGTTACTTTCATTGATTATTCAGAATAAAGGCAAAGTAAGGGGATGGGGCTGTGGGTTATGGAGTTGCTCAGCAGAGCTTCTGTGAGGAGGGGTGACTGTAGCAGAGCCCTGGATAAAGAGAGAAAGGGGCTTTACAAGTGGAACTAGAAGTGGAACAGTCCCAAAGTAGGCAGTTAATTTTACTAATACATTTCATTTAACCCAATATATCCAAAATATTATCATTTCAACATACAACATTAAACAATATTCACGAGGTAGTTTGCATTCTTTTTTCATACTAAATCTTTGGAATCAGGAGTGTATGTAATCCTTACAGCACATCTCAATTTGGACCAGCCACATTTCAAGCGCTCAGTCACATATGGCTCATGGCTTCTGTAGTGGACAGTACAGCTGGGACAGCCCTCAGCCCCACTTCCTGTACCAGTTTTACCCAGCTCTGGCTTCAAGAAGGAGGATCGCTTGTCTCTTCATCCTGCCCCAGAAATATTGGCCCAGCAGAACAGATAACCAGAGAAGAAAATCTTTGTATTAACCGAAGGATACAACTCAGAAGGAAAAGAACTAAGATGTTCTCATAGTAGATTGTTAGATAATGTACTAAATCCGGATGAATTATAACACATCTCTAATCTGTAATATGTTAGATATGGCATGAAATACCTGCAACATCTATTAAGAAATAACCAAAAAAATAAAGTGATATATAAAATTCAGAAGTTTATTTTTAATCAATTGTGAATGTTAATTTTTCCATTAGCTTATCTTAGTACCTGTTTATTAATTACACATGTAATATTTGCAAATATTTGTAAGTATTAAATGCTTGAAAAGTACTAAAATATTATATTTTTTCTAAAATATTTTAAAGTATTGAACTATTAGGACTTTTTACCAACTCACTCATAATTACCTTCTTCCCTCTTTCCAAGCCCTGGTACTTATTGTTTCCTTCTGTACTTACTTTTTTACTTAAAATGAATATATAACAGCTTGAAGACTCTCAGTTGGGAAAGTGTCTAGGATAGTCTAGAATTTTTTTGTACCATAATATATATATATATATATATATATTTTTTTTTTTTTTTCTTTCAGATTTCCTCCCATTCACAGACCCTTTTGCTTCCAGGGCAAACTACATCATGGAGTGAGGTACACAAGAGAGACCTGAGGGCTGTACTCTGGCACTCAGTTACCAAATCTGCCCCTAGATCAGGGTCTGTCTTCCCTAACATTTGTAATGGGGGGAAATTGTATCTTTGTGTAAATGCCATTTTTGTAGGCATGTTTTTGTTTGTGCATTTGTCTTATCTTCCTTGGGCATGTGCCCTGGGAGACAGAGGGTGGTTTCCCAGAAACTTGGCCTGAGAGGTCTCCATGGTCCCTGGAGACCCCCAAGTGATGTGGAGCCCTCACTAGTATGCACATTGCTCTCTTTAGCATTTGGATCAAACACTTGAATCCTGAGGGAAGGTTTTATTCACAGGAGGGCAACCACTCTTTTGAACTGACAGTCTAGAATCAGTGTCTGGGCCGAAAGTTCCCTCTGGAAGGATGGGCTCCCTTTAAAGACTGCTTTTGGGTCTGCAGAGGGACTCGTTCCCCTGCTTGTAGCTTTTGCTTAATCTCGTATCTGTGAATAAGGTGTCTAGGATTTAAAACACTGCAGACCAAAAAAAAAAAAAAAAAAAGAGAGGGAGTGTGGGAGAGGAGGAGTGTGACAGATGAAACAATAACAAAATGTAGGTAGATGCTTAGGTGAGGGGGTGATTCATGATATTCTTTAGTTTTTTATATTTGAAAATGTCCTTTAAGGCAATACCCTTTTCCCTCCAGGAAATACTCCCCTCTTCTATCTCTCCCTGCCTCTGTCCCCTTTGCTCAATGTAAATTCATGTTGTCCCTCTTACTTCATCTCTGCAGTGTACAGAACATCCTGTTACAAAGGCATGAGAAGAGAACATCCTGTAGTGGCCACTCCTGCCCATCGTGGAGGGAGCAGAAACTGCAGAGCTGAGGTTTGTGGCTTTCAAGGCTTTTTTCAATGGATCCCATTTATGGGGTGTTGTATTTAGGATGAGTATTTAGAGCTGAGTATTAGAGCTGAGTATTTAGGATGTTTCTATCTGCCAATAAGAAAATGCTGACCATTTTGTTTGCTTCCTCTCCCTGACCTGTTGAGTGACACAGCCTATATATATATTTTATAGAAGCTATACCTAATCTTCACTGAATTTAGCTGGGACCAACCCATGGGCCTCAAGGAGAACAGTCAGTGATGGGGCCTGCGGGAGGTTCTGTACAGAAAGGCTGAGCCTGCCCCCAGACAGCTACCTGGACCAACCTGTCAGAAAGCTATAGGGATAACATCAGAGATAAACAGGGCAGCAGATCAGAGTCCGTCTCCATAATGGAGCTTCTCTGCTAGTCTGGATTCTCCGATTGCTGGGCATTGAAAAAAGACTGGAGAATGTTTATAAACAACTGGGATGACCTGAGAATTAGGAAGGAATGCTCCTTCCTTCTCCCCATGTTTCCTGAAGATGGGAAAAGCGCTCCTAGGATAATGCCATTAACTTTCAATATTGTTCTTTGTGGATGATTCATGTTCCTTTCTGCCTCTTTCCTGAGTCCTGAGTTGCTTTCTCAAGGCAAAGCCAGGGAACTTTGACGTGGAGTGCTTATTTATCAGGTGCTGTCCAAAGCAAAGGTGCAGTACTTTGGGGTTTCTCAGATAACCATCCCTTACCCGGGCCCCAGTCCTCTCTGAAGACTTTTGCCCAGACTGCTGCTTCTGCACAGGTACCCTCCTTGTCCTTCCAGCCCAGGCCTGGCTGGGTTCACACTGGGGACTTAGGAAACCAGAATCACAGAGGAAAGTGTTGCTATCATGTAGGCCCAAGGGCCTTCTTTTTTTTTTTTTTTTTTTTTAATTTTTTTTTTAATATTTATGGTAGTCAGGGGGCGGGGGGGCAGAGACACAGGCAGAGGGAGAAGCAGGCTCCATGCACCGGGAGCCTGATGTGGGATTCGATCCCGGGTCTCCAGGATCGCGCCTTGGGCCAAAGGCAGGCGCCAAACCGCTGCGCCACCCAGGGATCCCCCAAGGGCCTTCTCATTGCCCCTCCCCCATTGGTGTTTCCTAGTGCATCTCCAGGCCGCGACCTCCGATCTACTGACACAAAACAGGCTGGCTATTCCTCATCCCCTCCCTCTCTCTCTGAATCCCTCTTGCCCTTCCTGGTTGCATGAGTGCCCCCCTCCCCATATTCTAGGAGTCCTATGGCTTTGTCTCCTCTCGGAGAATGCAATCCGGAGACGGCCTGGCCAAGTAAGTTACAAGAGACAGGGACCCTGGGGTCTCTCCATTCCCCAAGGTGTAGCTGTTGCAGCTGTTACTGTGGCTGACAGCGACTTTCTCCCTGTAGGGCTCTGAGTGAAGGGTGAAGCTGGCTGCAGCCCACCCGAGAAAAAGCTGCAGAGCCTGCCCACAAGAGAAGGAACCTGGTGTCTGCCAGCCAGCTTCCCAGGCCTCCCGTTCCTCCCTCTGCCACCCCCTTTGCAGGCTTTCAGAAAACCGAGTAACACGCAGTTGGAGGAGGTGGACCCCGGAGTGGGAGAGGCACCTTTCCCGGCCAGCCTGGCCCCAGCCTGCATCCCGAGGGCGCCCCGGCCCAGACCTCGCCATGCTCGCGGGATCAGAGGCGGCGGCGGCAGGAAGGCCCTACATGTGCAGTGGGTGCGGCAAGAGCTTCCGCTACAGCTCGGTGTTGCTGCGCCACGAGCGCGCCCACGGCGTCGACGGCTGCTACCGCTGCCTAGACTGCGGCGAGCGCTGTGCCTCGGCGGCCGACCTGCGCGCCCACCGGCGCGCCCACGCAGGCCAGACACTCTACGTCTGCGGTGAGTGCGGCCAGAGCTTCCGCCACAGCGGCCGCCTCGACCTGCACCAGGGCGCGCACCGGCGGCGCAGCTCCCGCGCTTGCCGCGCCTGCGGCCGCCGCTTCCCACACCACCCGGCTCTGCTGCTGCACTGGCGCCGCTGGCACCCCCCCGAGCGGCCGCGCCGCTGTCCCCTGTGCGCCCGCGCCTTCCGGCAGAGCGCGCTGCGGTCCCACCAGGCGCGGGCGCACCCGTGGGCCCTGCCCGCCGTGCCCGGCCCCCCGCCCCTCCGCGGCGCGCAGGGCCCACGGGCCTTCGGCAGCCACACGGAGCCACGGAGCCGCGGCCGCGCGGCCCCGAGCCCCAGCGAGTCCGCAGGGCCTCCGCCCGCGCCGGCCACGCACCAGTGCGGTGTGTGCGGGAAGAGCTTCGGCAAGAGCTCCACACTAGCGCGGCACCTGCACACGCACTCGGGGGAGAGGCCCTTCGCGTGCCCCGAGTGCGGAAAGGGCTTCCAGGAGAGCGCCACGCTGGTGCGCCACCAGCGGACGCACACGGGGGAGAAGCCGTTCGCGTGCGGGGACTGCGGGCGCCGCTTCAGCGAAAGCTCCACCCTGGTGCGCCACCAGCGCAGCCACCAGGGAGAGCGGCCGCACGCGTGCCCCACGTGCGGCAAGGGCTTTGGGCAGCGCTCCGACCTCGCGGTGCACCAGCGCATCCACACGGGCGAGAGGCCCTTCCCGTGTGCCGAGTGCGGCCGCCGCTTCAGCGACCGCTCCGACCTCACCAAGCACCGGCGCACGCACACGGGCGAGAGGCCCTACCGTTGTGAGCTGTGCGGCAGACGATTCACATGCGTGTCCAACCTCAACGTGCACCGGCGCAACCACGCCGGCCACAAGCCCCACAAGTGCCCCGAGTGCGGCAAGGCCTTCAGCGTGGGCTCCAAGCTGGCACTGCACCGCAAGACCCACCTGGGTGAGCGGCCGGCCGAGTGCGCCGAGTGTGGCAAGTGTTTCAGCCACAGCCGTTCGCTGTCCCAGCACCAGCGGGCCCACGCTCGGGCACAAGCCGCCGGCGCTGCCACCCAAGCCACCGCAGCAGCCGCAGTCCTCTTCGCCAGGCAGGCAGAGCAGGAAAAGCCTGGCCTCTGGTGTCCTAGTTGAGGGACACCTGCTGAGAAGCGTCTTGGGAGGCGGCTGGGCAGGGACTGAAGCACTGGCACAGCGATAGTGGGGCACCCGGCAGGTGGAGGTCCGCGCGAGGTCACCGTGGCTGCCCGCGGCCTTCCCACGCCCCCGCTGGTAACCCTGCCACAGTACCCCCGCTCTTTGCCTTGCCAGCTCTTCCTGCCCACATCCTTCCTGCTCCCCCACCCCACCCCCCCACCCCACCCCAGCTGTGGATGCAGGGAGCTTGGGAAGAGAGCCAGGGCCCGTAGAAGCCGGCTGCCGCCACTGTGCCCTCAGATGTTTCTTTCCTCTCTTCCCACCTGTGCTGGATCTTCTCTTGTCCCAGCCCCTTTTTCCAGCCTGGGCCTCCTCTCGCTCTTCTTCCTGGGGACTTTTGTCGTCCTACCTCTTCAGGTAGTGACCACAGATGTGGCTACAGCGACAGCCCACCCACCTTGTGGTCATCTTGCCTCTTGGTTCTACTTGACAGTCTCTTTGCCGCTTTCTCCCTGGGCTCTGAGGGATGGGATTTGTAGGCAGATGATGGGATCGCTCATTTCAGTGAAAGATCTCATGCCAGAAGTATGCAGCCTGTGGGAGAAAGCCTACCTACCATGACAGTAGACAGGAGCCCTCAGCAAAGTACCCACCTGCCCCATGGGTCAGACATGATCACGGTGTCCAGATCAGAGTGCCTCTCCGGGCAATATTCTGCAGCTAGGGACATTAACTTTGGGACCTGAACTGAGACCCCATGGGGTCCATAAAGCAGAGTACTGCCAAGTGGAGCTTTCAGAGTGGGCTTTCCAAATCAAACTTGGAGCCATGGGGAACTGAGCTACATGGAGCCAACAGTGCAGAAAGTCTGAATTGACCAGCGATTTTTTTTTTTTTTTTTTTTTTTTTTTGCTTATGGCTGGAGAAATAAAGATTGTTTGGGTTCCAGATGCCAAGATCCTCCTTTATCAAAGCTGAGGCCGCTGTCTTGGCACACTTAGGAGTGATCCTAAGGTATTCAAGGTAGCTCAGTGATCTTGCACGTACAGCCCCCTTGATTTTGCGTGTAAAGTCAAGACTACTCAGGCATACACATTTGGTTCTCCCAGATAACGCAGTGTACGAATATGGCTTAGGCTCACATACCTCCATTCCTGCTCACATACCTTCATTCCTCTCTAGTGTCCCAGCCTGCCCTGCTTGAGTGCAAGAATGGGTATGTATGATGATACCCCACAGAAAAGAACTGCAAAATGCCAAAGCAAATTGGGAAAGACAGCTGGCTCCTTGAGGTGGGGGCCTGCAGAGAGGAACAGGGCCCAACTGATGGTGTACTCAGGCATATTCTAGCAGCCTGCTTCTAAAGGAATCAGGATTCCTGCATTGCAGGTGCCAAAATACTCTGCCCACACGTGTCCATGTAAAATAAGGGTTTATTCTGTCCTTTAGGAAGACTAAAGTAGCCTGGCTGGTTTCTTTGCCCCCACCCTGCACTCCCTGGCACTTCTCTCCAGTCCCTGGGGTCTGGCTCCTCAGAGCCCAGGGATGCTCACTGCTGAGGGAGTACAGTCAGAGTCTGAGGAACCCGAAGGCCTGGACTTGTCACCAGACCTCAGGGTCACAGAGGCAGAGATGCTGGGACAGGGCTCCAGTGGGCCAGGTGACTCTTGTAGGGCTGGTAACAAGGCTGGATGGCTTTTGCTACAGTGAGCTGCAACGCTGTCCGGCTTCTCGAATCGCTTGCCACAGAACTCACAGGGGAAGCGCAGAGTGGCAGCAGTCTCTGCATGCTTGCGCCGGTGCCAGTTCAGGGAGGCCTTCTGGCGGCAGGTGAACCCGCAGATCTCACACCTGAGCCAGGGACAGTGGAGGGAAGGACAGGGCTTCAGCCCATCTTGACTTCCCCAAGGGTTCTTCCTGCCTTTAGCTTCCCAGTGTCTTGCTGGCACCCCTGGCAGCCCTACCTTCCCACCCATACTCCCCCACACTCACTGCAGGGGTTTCTCTCCAGTGTGGATGCGCCGGTGGATGACGAGGTTGCTGCTGGTGCGGAAAGACCGGGCACAGAACTCACAGATGTAGTCCCGGGTGTCTGCGGGTTCACAGGGGTCACCCCAGCATCCATCCCCAAGCCACGGCCCTTCCTCAACCCAGCCCACCTGCCAACCCTTACAGGACGACTGCCCCCAAGCAACCTGCTTATCCTCCCAGCCCAACAGCGCCCTGTGGCTGTCAGCTGCCATCCTGCTCCTTTTTCCCTACCAGCACTAAGCACCTGCCCTTTGCGCTTCTCCAGGAGCTCTCACAGGCCTGTGGTTTTTTCTCCCCAGGTCTCAGGGCAGGCTCCACAGGAATATCCCTGCTTCTTGTGACATCCTTTAGACCTCTGCCTCACCACCACTTGGATCCCCCACTGTCACACCACACGTGTCCACCTGCAGCCTTCTTCCCCGTTTCTCCAGCACACTCCACAAATCTCTGGCTCCAGGCCCTCTCCTCCCCCATTACTTGTGCTACTGTTTTGTTTTCTACATGTCCAGCACTCCACATTTCTGTTCCTGGTCTCCCATCCTTCTCAGCCACCATTCCCAGGTCACGTCCCATCACTGGACTTCCTGTGACTTCCCGCTGCCAGTCCAGCAGCCCACCACCCATCCCTGTGCCCCTCCACCCTCCTCACCCAGATCCCTTTCCAGGGCGTCTTTGTAGCCTGCCTTCACTCACACTATGAAATCACTGACCACTCTCTCCCTGGACAATTGGACCTGTTTGGTTAAAAGCCCACTCAGGATTAACACAACTCTTGGCCCGCTCTAGGAATGCACAGGTGTGCTAAGGGGAGCAGAAACACAGCCCACCATCTGTTTGCCCAGCCCCCAGCCTCTCCTTTTCATCCCCAACGATATGCTTCTGCACTTTCTTGGTCGGTTCCCTCTCCCACTCTTAGAGGAGTCTTCTCTGTGCTAGCTCATTCAGCAGTGATCTCATTTTTCAAGTCAGCAAGAAGAGAGAAGCCAAGAGAATAACCATATCTTCCCCCAACCTGATCCATCAGTCAACCTCTGTGCCATGTATGTGAACACTCCTTGCTCTGCTGCATAACTCTGCTTCTCCCTGACCAGAGGTTCCCCATGCCACCTAGACATCAGTAAGCCTTTTCTCGGGGGGGGGGGGGGGGTCATTCCCATCTTTGTACCCCCAAGCTCACAGCCTTCCAGCTAAGCTCCCATTTCTCTACCTGTCGTCATAACACCCCAGAGAGTGGCCCATCCTCACTATCTCTACTTCTTTAGCTCATTCCATTCTGGCTGTCCTCCCTTGTCTCCCGCCACCCTGTCATCTAGTCCAGCGGCCCATCCTCATTATACTCAGTCCTGTAGCACCGGCACTACCCCCCACCCCAGGAGCCGCAGAATGCTTCTCTACCTACACTCATGCCACGTGGGTACATTCCACCTGCAGCTCCAAATACCACGGCATGCTTGTGATGAACACAGTTTTTTCTTCCCCAACATCTCTGAACTCTAGATTCACATCTTCTGGAACGTGAATAAATAAAATGTCACCTTCCCAAAGCCTGCCTTTCCCTCACCTTCAGGAAATCACATCACCTCTGCCCAGTTGCCGAGGCTGGAATCCTTCAAGTCAGCCCAGATGCCCTCCTGCCCACCCACCTGTGGCCACTCTGTCCTCACAGCAGCCTCCAGCCACTTCTCACCAACTCAACTGTACCAGCACGTCAAGGCTATCACAGCACATTCCTACAGTCCCATTTGTCCACATGGCAGTCACTCTGCTCCCTGTAAAGGCAGTTCTGTCCCTGAGCTGCCCAGCTCATCTGGCCGGAAGTCAAGCCATGCTGATGGTAGTCGAAGAGGCCCCAACCGCCTATCTGATCTCTTTTCCTTCCTCTCCAACTTCCTGGCCTCCTCTCCATTCTTGGAACATGCCATGCAGATGCCAGGTGAAGGCCTTCCCAGTGCTGCCCACAGACATGGACAAGCCTCCAATCCTCCCTCCACTTCAGTCTTTGCTCAAAGCACCTTCCCTTTCTACAAGAGAGACTCCTCCCTCATGCTCTCCTCTCTTCTGAGCTTTCAGATCCCTTTGTTCCCCTGTTATCACTAGAGTGGGCATCCTAAGGATTGCCCTCTTCGTTCACTTTTGTATCTCAGCACCTAGAACAGTCTCAAGCAGGCAGGTGCTCAACACACAGAGAACGAGTGTGAGAGTGATTCTACAGAGGGGTATGATGGGACCTGCAGATAGGAGATGATGGGTCCCACAGGGGAGATGAAGGGACCCTCAGGGGAAGTGATGGGCCCCTCAGGGCGGGTGATGGGCCCCTCAGGAGGAGATGACGTGCCCCACAGGGGAGATGAAGGGACCCTTGGGAGAGGTGAAGGGTCCCTCGGGGATAGGTAATGGGACCCAAAGGGGAGGTGAAGGGATGCACAGGGGAAGGTGACAGGACCCAGAGGAGGGAAATGAGGAGGCATTTCCGCCACTCACCACTATGCAGTTTAACATGTTCCTTTAGGTGTTTCTTAAAGTTGAAGGACTTCCCACAGGCTGGCTCTGGGCAGGAAAAGGACTTTTGATGGATGTGCTGGTACTTCTTGTGGTGCTGGGAAATGAAACAGGTGGTCTCAGGGAGACCGCCAGACCTGGTCCAGCAGGCAGGCTTCTCTGTCCCAGCTCTACCAACAGTTCTAGCACCACCAGCTCACATCATCCTGGCCAGTCCTCCTCTGAATGCCAGCACCCATCCCATCCTGACACCACACTGTGCCCTCATCGTCTTCTGTCCTGGACTTGCATTATCTCACATTTTTGTCACAACTTTCCTTAGCAATGCCCAGCCCTTGAACCAAGTGCCATTCTGGTGACTGTCTTGGTTCCCTAACCATGGAGCTGCTGTCTACTGGGATGAGAACACAATCTGGGGAAGGTATGGCTATCCTCTTTAACATCGATGTACAGGGATGCCTGGGTGGCTCAGTGGTTGAGTGTCTGCCTTCGGCTCAGGTCGTGATTCTGGGGTTCTGGGATCAAGTTCCGCATGGAGCACCCCGCAGGGCACCTGCTCCCTCTCCTGTGTCTCTGCCTCTCTCATGAATAAACAAATAACCTTAAATAATAATAATAATAACAATAATAATAACAACAACATCAATAAAAAACAGTACTGCCCAGATTGCCTACTTTATCAATAGCTCATTGTGGGCATGTCTTATATGATGTTTTCCTAAATCTGCTTTGGAAACACACACATGGGCATGCTTTCAACCTGAAATACCTGTAGAGGTAATCTGTACTTAACTCCATGAGTATGTCTGGGAAATAATTCCCTGTCCAACCTAACTTTACATCCTGGCTCAGTAAACTGCATGGGCTTTCCCCTTTTCTATAGTCCCAGTTTCCTATAGTTAAGCCACTGCTCGAGGCTGCTTCAGTCTTCTTCATTAACAGGCTCTAATGTGTTTGACTAGCCTTGCTAAACTTCTCATCCCAGAGCTTTCCTGCCACTGGGCACCTGCCCATTCCCTCTCCCAAATCCCATCTACCCTCGTGTCACCATCCCTCTGGTCTGGACTCTCCCTCAACTGTAGGACATGGTTGGGGAGGGCTCTGGATAGGGTGGGGGCTGTAGGCCACCCCTCTATGTGCCTCAAATCTCGCTGGCAGTTAGGCTGCACCTACCAACCCCCAACACTAGAACCACCCACCCCAGCCAGCAGCGCCAAGTGGCTGAGTGTGGACTCAGCAGCCCCAGCACTACCACACACTAAGGAGCCTGGGCCATTACTTAGCCTTTGTGTGCCATTCTGCGGGAGGAACAGGATCAGCACCTACCTACTCCCTAGGGATCAAAAGACTTGACCCACAGCAAGTGCTTAGAACAGTTGCTAGCACTTCAAGAGCCTGAGGAATGCCATGGTTATCTGCCTTCCCCTTGAAGGCAGATGGCCTGGAGGACCCATGCAACCAGCAATGGTGGGCAGCAGCTATGTGCTTGAGGCTTGGTTTTCTGCTTTTACCTACCAGTTTCTGGTTGAGGGATTATTAACTGTAGGTAAGCTCTGCAGGTCCACCCTAACACTTCTCTTCCTATCTCCAAATCTACCCACACTCCAAGCTTCTTTGCTTCAGCTTCTCCTTCACCTCAGCATCTCCTTAAGCCGTCCTCATACACCTCTGAGATCACAAAGGACCCAATGTGTGTCCCTCATGTCCTCACATTCAGGTACTGCCGGTTGGAGAAGATCCTTCCACAGCCAGGAAAGTCACAAGGCAGCAGCTCTCTTTTGGCAGCTTTCCTGGGAAAGGACGATGGGAGAGCTTAAGGACTCCCACAGGCTCTCCTCAGCCCCCTCCTCTCAGTCCCGTCCCCAAAGACGCCCCCCCCCCCCCCCAGTCCTACCTAATTCTCTTGGGGCCAATCTGTGCCGTGTCCTCCTCCCAGGCCAAGGTCAGAGCAGACTGGGCCTGACTCTCAGGGCTATGGGCAGCAAAGAGGGAGCAAAGGGCCTCGAGGGAGGGCCACGTCCCAGGATGCCCCTGCCCTCTGTCTCAGCCATCAGGTTACCTGGCCAAGGGCTCAGTCTGCTGGGCTGCTTGAGGGGTCCCTCTGATGTCTGGCTGTACCCCAACTTCCGTAGGCAGAAGAGCTCCAGAACCCAATGATGATGTTGATGAGGACAGTACAGCAAGAGGATTGAGGGGAGCTTCTGGGGGTGGGGGTGTCTCTCCCTCCTTAAGTGCATGGGTGACAGGGGAAGGTAATAGTCTGGGGGCATCTGGATCACTGCTGAAAAGAGAAGAGAAGAGCATTATCTCCCTGGGCTCTCAGCTAGCCTTCAACCCAACACCCGCCCCTAAACTGCAAAGATCCCCAACTTGGAACCACCCTACCCTACCCTAGGATCTCTATTCACATCTGTTTTCAGCTTTCGTTCTCCTCTAGAGCCGAACTTCAACCCTGATTTTCCTGATTCAAAGCCTCCAGTTCTTTCCACCTTCCCCACCAAAAAGCCTTTCCCTCAAGTCTGCAAGGTTTGGGGTCCTTGGCCAGCTACTCCCTCCCTCCTGCTCACTTCAACATCCTCCCACAACCCCAACTTGCTCATCTGGGGAGGAGCTGTAGGTCCATGGGCTGGCATCACTGAGCATTTCCTCTTCATCCTCATCTTCCTCCTCCCCCTCTTCTCCTGGGGTTGGGAAGGTCTCCAGTAAGGGTCCTACTTCCCTGCTGGACCAAGGAAGGCAAGCCTCAGGCTCCCACTCCCTCGCCTGCACTGTTCACCCAAGTCTCTCCTTTCCCTTCCCCCCAAACCTCACCTGGGCAACCTGGCCTCCTGAGTCCTCTCATCGTGCTCAGATGCCAAACCTGTTGGTACAGGTAGGGTCAAAGGGGAAGGATCTCTGGGCTGGAGGAATGAGGACAGGTGTACTTTTAAGGTCTCCTGGGATGGAGGAGGGTACAGCAGGAAGGGGTGCTTTACTCTGGAGATGATACAATCACATGGTTCAAAAGGTAAAAGTATAAAAAGGTACGCTTGGAAAAGTCTCCTTACCAATACTACCCCCTCTTCACCTAGTTCTTCCCACAGAGAACCGGGTTTCCCTCATGCCCTTCCAGACGTATTTGATACATTCGTAAGTACATATATATATATTCTTCCTCCCCTGGTTTTTCCACCAATGGTAACACAACATACGTCTCATTCTGTATTTTGCTTTTTATACCTAAAAATATATTTGGGGATATATTTCCTTGTTTTTCCATTAAGAAAGGATAATTTTTAACAAAGGGGGTTCTAAGCTACAGAGATGGGAACCATTTTCCCTCCGTTTTCTTCACAACTCTTCCTTTTTTTTTTTTTTTTTTAATTTTTATTTATTTATGATAGTCACACAGGGAGAGAGAGAGGCAGAGACACAGGCAGAGGGAGAAGCAGGCTCCATGCACCGGGAGCGGACGTGGGATTCAATCCTGGGTCTCCAGGATCGTGCCCTGGGCCAAAGGCAGGCGCCAGACCGCAGGCGCCAGACCGCTGCACATTCACAGCTCTTCCTGCCCACCCCCCCACCCCCACCCCCCGGCCTACCTGCAGGCTCCTGACCATTCCTGGCCTCTGGGCACCAGCTTCTCCGGGCAGTATTTGGACAGGAAGCTGGCTTAGGCTCCTCTGGAGATGTGAGGCCTGAAGACGGGCCCCAGGAGAAGGTGTGGCCTGCAGAGCACTCCCACACAAGCCCCCCATCTTGGCCCCCGGGGCCTCGGAGCCCAGGCACCAGGCTGCATTCCCGGCTGTGGGCATGCGACAGGAGCACCAGATACTGCAGACCCTTGGGGGGCAAAGGCTCAGGACCTGAAGTGGTGAAGGCAACAGTCAGGGCGAGTTGGCAAGCCTCCTACTCTCACGCTGGGACCACACCCTCCCTGGGCAAAGCCAGTCCCTACCTTAGTTTATCATCCTTTAGAGCCCAGAACCCCCCAAGGTCCCTAGACATTGCTCTCTTCCACAGCCTGCTCCCATCAAACTACCTTGGGCTCCCCAACTCCCCACCTTTCCCCAACCCGCTCAGGGTCCCCTCTGATCCAGTTCCCTCCAGAGGGGGTTCCCTGTTGCCCCTTCGCCCTCCCTGGCTCCTGGCCCCGGACCTCTAGCTACTCCCTACCCACCTGCACAGAGCACACAGCGTGAAGAAGTGTACCTGCCAGGGGGAGGGGGAAGAGAGGCAGTTTAGGGAGGGATCCGGGCCAGCTGGCCTCAGCTCTCTGCACTCCCACACTTTGAAGGGACCAGACCCTAGGGCCCCTATTCGCTGGAAACCAACAGCGGGGGGACAGGACCCAGAGAGGCCCCAAGTCACACAGGCTGTTCTGCTGAAATGAGAAATCTGCGGGCGGTGACGAGCTGGCGGCCGGCACCGACCACGTAGGGGACTGGGCGTCGCACCCCGGGCGCCCTCCCGCGCAGCCCCGGCCCGGCCCGGCCCGGCCCGGCTCCTAACCGGTCCAACAGGAACTTCGCGAGCTGCGAGTGCAGGGAGAAGCCCAGCCGCTCCTTGAGGAGGCACCACTGCTCCATGTGGCCGCCCAGGCGAATGCGGCACTTGCTGCGGCGCGCGTCCAGCTGCCGCCGCTTCTCCTGCCGCCTGCGCGATGCGTCCACCGGGGAGGAAGCCATGGGCACCAGGACCTACGGGTGGAGGAGACACGCGCACGGGCGGCCTGACCCGGGGCGCCCTCAGGGCCCCCGGCGGTCGGATCGGCCGGCCCAGGTCCTCCCCGCAGCCGCCGCCGGGGCCGCACCGCCCGGCTTGCGTTACTGGGCGCGCAGAGCAGCGCTGTGCGGGGGGGGAGGGAAGCCAGCGGCCCGGCCCCGCGCCCTGGGGAGGCGCCAGGCTCCGGCCAAGTTTCAACGGGGGCTGGGCGACGGGGAGGTGACAGTTTCACCTTGAAGACGGCACAGGCCCCTCCAGCCCGGACTGCTGAGGGGGGGGGGGTGTCTGGGGGGCGCTCTTCATGGCGGAGTGAATGTGGCCGGGGCGGGGGCGCTCCCACCCCGCGTCGGGCCGCCCCACTTAACGCCCACTGAGCGCAGGCCGGGCCCCCGGAGTGCCCGCCGCGGTCCACCCCCGCCGGGTCTTACCTGCGCGCCCCCACCCGCCCTCGGCCCGACTGCGCCTGCGCCTCCCCCTCCTCGGCGCAGGCCCGGAGAGTGGCGGGAGGATGAGGGCCCACCTCGCGCGCTCCGCCGCCGTTTCTCCTTTAAGAGGAAGCCGCCCCCTAGGCGTCCGCGGCTCCAACGCGGAACTGGGGCCGGGGCGGCCCGGAGGGGGACTGGGAGGGGACTGGCGGCGCCTGCGCAATGGCCGGCGAGCGCACCGCCTGCCGGGAGCTGTAGTTCCCGTAGGAATCGCCCGAGCGCCGCGGAGCTTCCGAGGGATGCAGGCCTGGCGTCCGCCGGGGGTGCCGCCGCCTGGTGCGCCTCCGCCTGGTGCGGAAACGTAGCGAGCCTGACCCTGCCCTGTGCGCTTCACCTGCAGTTTCTCCCTCTCCGTTGCCACCTACATGCGAACACCTGCAGCATCAGCCGCCCTAACCACCTAGACCCCTGTCTAGGCCTCAAAGGCACATCTGGCCACGGCCCACTCCCTCTGAGGCATCGAGAGTCCTCTGAAAAGTTGCCTGGCTTCGCTGCGGACTCAGTCACTTCCCAGTTCCTCTTGGGATGCCTCCCGCGGAGATTTCCTCTCCATCAAGCCGCTGGAACAGCGCTTCTCCGCCTTCAGAGCATCTGACCCTGCGGGATCTTCCCCTCTGCCCTCCTCTATCCCAAACCCCAGTGCTGCTGTGTCTGCATTCTTTCCGGTTTTCTTCCTGCGTCGTTGGCTCCCCCTTTCCTTTGTTGGATCCTCCACCACTGTACCACCCAAATACAGTGTCCTCCTGAATTAGAACTAGACCAAATATCCTCTCTTCTGTTCTTGAGTGAGCTAACCGTCCCAGGGATTTATTTTTTTTTTTCTTCCAAGTTTTTTATATAACTTGCAGTTAGTTAACATACAAAGTAATATTAATTTTAGGTGTAAGATTTGGTGATTCCTCACTTACATACAACGCCCAGTGCTCATCACAACCTGTGCCCTGCTCCATACCCATCACCCATTTAACCCATCCCCCACCCCACTGCCCTTCAGCAGCCCTCATTTGTTCTCTGTAGTTAAGAGTTAGTTTGGGGGGTGGGGGGCACCTGGGTGGTTTAGTTAGGCATCAACCTTGGCTCAGGTCATGATCTCCTAGTACTGGAATCAAGCCACTGCCCCCACCCCAGGCAAGGAGCCTGCTTCTCTCTTTGTCCTCACGCCAATCGTGCCCTCTCTCTCTCTCTCTCATTAATTAATTAATTAATTAATTAATTTTTAAAAAGAGTCTGCTTTCCCTCACTCCTTTTTTTCCCTCCCTACTTGTTAGGTTTCTTAAAGTCCACATATGAGTGAAATCATGTGGTATTTGTCTTTCTCTGACTGACTCAGTTCACTTGGCATAATATACTCTAGCTTCATCCGTGTTATTTGAAATGGCAAGTTTCATTCTTTTAGATAATATCATATATGTGTATATAACATATACATATATGACACATCTTTACCCATTCCTTAGTTGATGAACATATGAACATTTGGGCTCTTTCCAAAATTTGGCTATTGTGAACATTTCTGGTATAAACATTGGAGTACATGTACCCCTTCAAATCACTGTTTTTGTATCTTTTGAGTAAATACCCAGGAGTGCAATTGCTAGGGCATACGGTATTACTTTTTTCTTTTTTCTTTTTTTTTTGGTATTACTATTTTCACTTTTTGAGGATCCTCCATACTGTTTTCCAGAGTGGCCGCACAAGTTTAAATTCCCATCAACAGTGAAAGAAGGTTTCCCTTTCTCCACCTCCTCATCAATGTTTGTTGTTTCCTGAGTTGTTAATTTTAGCCATTATGACTGGGTGAGGTGGTATCGCATCATTTTGATTTGTATTTCCCTGATGATGAGTGATGTTGATCGTTGAGCATCTTTTCAATGTTAGCCACCTGGATGTCTTTTTTTGGGGGGAGGGGGAGTCTATTCATGTCTTCTGCCAATTACTTAACTGGATTATTTGTTTTTTGGGTATTGAGTTTAGTAAGTTCTTCATGTAATTTTGACAGTAACTCTTTGTCAGATATGTCATTTTCAAATATCTTCTCCCATTCCATAGGCTGCCTTTTAGTTTTGTTGACTGTTTCCTTTGCAGAAGCTTCTTTTTTTTTTTTTTTTTTAATTTTATTTATTTATGATAGGCACACAGTGAGAGAGAGAGAGGCAGAGACACAGGCAGAGGGAGAAGCAGGCTCCATGCACCGGGAGCCCGGACGTGGGATTCGATCCCGGGTCTCCAGGATCGCGCCCTGGGCCAAAGGCAGGCGCTAAACCGCTGCGCCACCCAGGGATCCCTTGCAGAAGCTTCTTATCTTGTTAGTTTCAATAGTTCATTTTTACTTTTGTTTCTCTTGCCTCTGGAGAGGTCTATACTAAGAAGTTGCTACTGCGTAGGTCAAGGAGGTTGGTCCCTGTGTTCTCTAGAATTCTGAGAGTTTCCTGTCCCACATTTAGATCTTCCATCCATTTTGAGCTTATTTTTGTGTACGGTGTAAGAAATGTCCAGCTTCACTCATTCTTTTCCCAGCAACATTTGTTGAAGAGACTGTCATTTTTCCATCAGATATTCTTCCCTGCTTTGTCAAAGATTAGTTGATCATATAGTTGTGGGTCCATTTCTGGATTTTCTATTCGGTCTCATTGATCTATGTGTCTGCTTCACAGTCAGTACCATACTATATTTTGTAATTTTTATTTATTTATGATAGTCACAGAGAGAGAGAGAGAGAGAGAGAGAGAGAGAGAGAGAGAGGCAGAGACACAGGCAGAGGGAGAAGCAGGCTCCACGCACCAACAGCCCAACGTGGGATTCGATCCCGGGTCTCCAGGATCGCGCCCTGGGCCAAAGGCAGGCGCTAAACCGCTGCGCCACCCAGGGATCCCAGTACCGTACTATCTTGATGACTACAGCTTTGTAACACAACTTCAAGTCTGGAATTGTCATGCATCCAGCTTTACTTTCCTTTTTGAGGTTCCTTTGTTATTCGGGATCTTTTGTGGTCCAAACAAATGCTAGGATTGTTTGTTCTAGCTCTGCTGAAAAATGCTATTTTGATAAGGATTGCATTAAATGTGTAGATTGTTTTGCTTAGTATAGACATTTTAGCAATATTTGTTCTTTCATGAGTGTTCTATAGTTTTCAGCGTACAGATCTTTAACCTCTTTGGTTAGGTTTATTCCTAGGTATCTTATGATTTTTGGTGCAATTGTAAATAGGATCAATTCCTTCATTTGTCTTTCTGCTGCTTGATTATTGGTTTATAGAAATGTAACAGATTTCTGAACATTGATTTTATATCCTGAGACTTGGTTAAATACATGTATCACATCTAGCAAGTTTTTGATGGAGTCTTTCAGGTTTTCTGCAGAGAGCATCATGTCATTTGCAAATAGTGACAGTTTGATTTCTTCCTGGCTTATTTGGTTGCCTTGTATCTCTCTTTGTTGTCTGATTGCTGAGGCTAAGACTTCCAGGACTATGTTAAATAACAATGAGGAGAGTGGACATCCCTGTTTTGTTCCTGACCTTAAGGGAGAAGCTCTCAGTTTTCCCCATTGAGGACAATATTAGCTGTGGGTCTTTCATATATGGCCTTTATAATGTTGAGGTATGTTCCTTCTGTCCCTACTCTGATGAAGGTTTTTTTTTTTTTTTTTTTGATGAAGGTTTTTATCAAGAATGAATGCTGTATTTTCTGAAGTGTTTTTTCTGCATCTATTGTGGGAATCATTTTTTTAAAAAGATTTTATTTATTTATTTATTTATTATTTATTTATTTATTTATTTGAGAGAGAGAGAGCATGAAGGGAAAGGAAGAAGCTAGCTCCCTGCCAAGCAGGGAGCCAGACACATGGCTCTCTCCCAGGACCCTGAGATCATGACCTGAGCTGAAAGCAGATGCTTAACCAACTGAGCCATCCAGGCACCCTGAAGATCATATGATTCTTATCCTTTCTTTTATTAATGTGGTTTATTGCATTGATTGATTTGTGAATATTGAATCACCCTTTCAGACCAGGAATAAATCCCACTTGATCGTGGTGAATAATACTTTTAATGTACTGTTGCTTTTGATTTGCTAGTAGCTTGTTGAGAATTTTTGCATGATGTTCATCAGCGATATTGGCCTGTAATTCTCCTTTTTAGGGGAGTTTTTGTCTGGTTTTGGAATCAAGGTAATACTGGCCTTGAAGAATGAGTTTGGAAGCTTTCCTTCCTCTTCCTATTTCTTAGGACAGTTTGAGAAGAACAGTCATCTTTAAATGTCTTGTAGAATTCCTCTGAGAAGACACCTGTCCTGGGAATTTTGTTCGTTGGGAGATTTTTGATTACTGATTCAATTTCTTTGTTGATTGTGGGTCTGTTCAAATATTCTATTTCCTACTGTTTCAGTTTTGGTAGAATATATGTTTCTAAGAATGTATCCATTTCTTCCAGGTTGCCAAAAATGTTGGTATATAATTGCTCATAATAGTCTCTGATAATTATTTATATTTCTGTGGTGTTGGTTGTGATATCTCCTCCTTTTTCATTTGTGATTTCAGGTATTTGGATCCCTTCTCTTTTCTCTTCTATACACTGATTCACTCCTCTGCTTCCTCCATCCTGTTGTCATAGAATGCAGTCAGTTTTGCATCTTGGTTATAGTTTTTTTTGTTTTTTTGTTTTTGTTTTTGTTTTTTTTTGGCCTGACTGGGTTTTAGTTCCTGTATCTTCACAGTGAGGGATTCTCTGGTGTCTTCTCTACTTTTCTTAAGCCCGTAATATCTTTATGATTATTATTTTAAATTCTGATTCAGGCATATTACTTGTTTTGATTAGATTCCTGGCTATGACCTCTTTCTGTTCTTTCTTTTGTCATGAATTCCTCTGTCTTGTCATTTTGCTAAGGTGTGTGTGTGTGTGTGTGTGTGTGTGTGTGTGTGTGTTAGAAAGGCCTGTTATATTCCCACTGCTGAGAGTAATGACTATATTAAAAGGAAGTCCTATACTGCCTTAGGTCTGGTGCTTCAGGAGGTGTTTCAGAATGTGCACTCTGCTGTCGTGTTTTGGCTGCTCTTTCTCTCAGGGTTGTCCTCTGCAGAGTTTCTCCTGCAGTAGGGAGTGTTTGGATCTTCTGTGTGGCAAGATTTAACTAGGTGTGTTTTGGTTGGCTTGTTAAAAGATGCTAGATCCTATTTCCCCTAGAGCTGAAGCTTTGCAGCACTCTATGAACAGTAGATTTAGTGCATGTGAGGGGTTTGTGCTGGTCTTCTCGGGGAGGGACCCTGCTGTACTAATTCTCAGGCACACTTGCCCACATAAAGATGCTCCTGCAGGGCACACAGTGTCAGCATGCGGTTTAAGTGGCTGCAGTCTCCACTGGAGGCGCTGTGTGGTTCACTGAAGTCTGTCAAGTGCTAATGGGGGGTGGGGTGGGGAGTGGGAGGAATGGTATTGCTCTACTCTTTTTCCCCAAAGCAGAGAATTCTCACCCACCGCCCACCACTCTTAAGTGAGCCCTCACAGTAGAGTGAAGAATCTCCCTTCCTGTGTCCCTAGTTTCCATCATATCCCTGCCATCACCCTATCCGTGTCCAAGCTGTCTGCCTGCCAAGCAGCACAGTTCTCCTGTGTTTTATCTTAGGTGCGTGGTTAGGTGTCAAAAGTCCAAATGTGAGGGACCCAGTGTGTTATGCACCTACACTGATCTTCTGGAAGAGGGTCTCACCATGCTGTAGCTAGTGCTAATTTGTCCCAGAAAAGCGGTCCCATGATCATGCAGCACTTCAGAGTTTATGGTAAAGCACATCAAAAGCTGACACCAAGATTTGCCACCCTCAGCAGGTGTCTCTGTTCCTATGCTAAAGAATAGGGAAGTACATTGGTGATGGCCATCTATTTTGTCCCTGAAGAGGCCATGCCACTCTTCCCAAATGCACTCCAAGAAGGAGAACTGTTTCTTTGCATCAACCCAGGGGATGCTCAGACCATGCCATCTGCACCTGGGCCTCTGTCTTCCTTGCCCACAGAAGGACCACTAAGCCCATCAGCAAGGACTCCGGTGATGGTGCAGACTTTTAAAACTTCAGACTTTAACCTATGCTGTTGATAACAACTTTTGGTAGTCCTTTCCCAGTGAATGGTTTTGGGGGAGAGTTTTTCTTGAGCAAATCCCCTGCACAAGCTGCTCTCTTTCTTTCCCTCTCACTCCTCTCGTTGTGATCAGGGCTCCCTCCCCTCCACATCATTCCAGGGGAATTGTTAAGACAAATAGGTTATGCTTTAAGGTTAACATGGTAGAGAAGTAGGGGACCCTAAGTTCATCTGGTCCTTGGAATTCAGCTAGATAGTTATCAAATCATTCTGAACACCTGCAAAACCAATTGGAGATCTGAGAAAAGAAATGCTACAACTCTACAAGTAGAAAAGCAACCACTTCTTGGGAGTTTGAAGGTGCAGAGATGTGAATCAGGAGCCATATATCAGAGGATCTGGGGAGGGGAGGGACCCAGCCTAAGGAGGCTACCACCAAGTATTATAAGCAGTGGAACATGAAATCCGAACTTTTAGATGTCTGCAATGGTGGGGGATGTCCCAGGCTTAAAGGTGCTCAGGTGGCAATGTGGGGCAGGAATCCCAGGTGTGGCAGCATGATCTCAGGGTCCCTGGGGTCACAGGAAGAACAGGAGAGCCTGAATATGGCAAAGCTCCCAGGCATCAGAGTGGGGAAGCCAGCTGAAAATAGCAAGTCTAGGCCCCAGTGTGACCTCAGCCGCAGCACCTTCTTGCTAGACACATCTCCAAAGGCAAGGAAGACAAAACCAAAAATAAACTACTGTGACTTTGTCAAGATAAAAAGCACTTGCAGAGCAAAGGAAATGGTCAACAAAACAAAAAGGCAACCTATTGAATGAGAGAAGATGTTTGCAAATGACAGATCACATTTGCAAATGATCTATCTGATAAAGGATTGGTATGGAAATCTACGAAGGACTTATTCAAACTCAACACCCAAATAACCAAGAATCCAATTGCAAAATGGGCAGAAGCCATGTTAGGACATTTTTTTCCAAAGAAGACACGCAAATGGCCACCAAAAACATGAGAAAATGGTCAACATAAATCATCGTCAGGGAAATACAAATCAAACCCACAGATATCCCCTCATGCCAGTCAGAATGACTAAAATTAACAATACAGGAAACAACAGATGGTATCAAGGATGTGGAGAATGAGGCTCTTATGATCTTGGTGGGAATACAAACTGGTGTAGCCACTCTGAAACACAGTATGGGTTTTCCTCAAAAAATGAAAAATAGAGCTACTCTACAACCTAGCAACTGCACTACTAGGAATTTATCCAAAGGATACAAACATCATGATTCAAATGTGCACATGCACCCCAAGGTTTATAGCAGCAATGTCCATAAGAGCTAAAATATGGAAAGAGCCCAGATGTTCCCTGATAGATAAATGTATAAAGAATAGGTGAGACATATATATAATGGACTATTACTCTCCCATTAAAAAGAATGAAATCTTACAATTTGCAACAATGTGGATGAAATCAGAAGGTATTATGCTAACTGAAATAAGTCAGTAAGAAAAAGACAAATACCGGGATCCCTGGGTGGCGCAGCGGTTTGGCACCTGCCTTTGGCCTGAGGCGCGATCCTGGAGACCCGGGATCGAATCCCACATCAGGCTCCCGGTGCATGGAGCCTGCTTCTCCCTCTGCCTGTGTCTCTGCCTCTCTCTCTCTCTCTCTCTGTGACTATCATAAATAAATAAAAATTAAAAAAAAAAAGACAAATACCATATGATTTCACTCATATGTGGAACTTAAGAAACAAAACAGATGAACATAGGGGAAGGGAAGGAAAACAAAAATAAGATGAAAATTGAGAAGGGGGCAAACCATAAGAGAGGTTGAACTCTAGGAAACAAACTGAGGGTTGCTGGAGGGAAAGTGGGGGTGGTAAATGATTGGGTGATGGGCATTAAGGAAGGCACTTGATGTTATGAACATTTGGTGTTATGTACAACTGATGAATCACTAAATTCTACCTGTGAAACTATTAAAAAAATAGACAGTCACTATTATAGGTCACTATTTAGTTTTCACTGGAGACTAAGATTTCTAAGATTTAAAAGTCTGCCAATGTAATTGAGACTTCTGGAAAATGATAAACCAAGAGATATGTCAAAAACATATAGAGAATGAAAATCCATTTTTCCTTACGGAAAAAAATAATTTTGTCCTGAAATGTGACTAGTTATTTAGTGAGGAAAACTTAGGATAAAATCTAAATGAAAGAAAAACTTATAAAAGATTTATAAAGGGGCATTTTTGAAAAAGAATTTTATATCCAGTCAGGACTAAGATTGTAATAAGTGAGTTTTAAAAGTACGATGGTATAAAATTAAAATTTGCCTTTTTGCTCTGTAAAAAACTAAGTCTTCTTGGATTATAGGTGTGCTTTTGATAAAAAATTATAAACAATTTTTTCCAATATGCCCAGAAATACAAGGTTTATGTATTTGTTTTTATCAGGTTCTTAATTAAGAAAACGAAAACTTCTCAATATTCATGGAGCTAAGTTTTCCTAACAACTATACAACTTTCAATAGAATCTCTTATGGCCACTTTGGTTAAACAAATAATTAAGATGCTTTTAGGTTCTTATTTTAATTCCAATTAGTAAAAAAAAAAAAAAAGAAAAAAAATAATTCCAATTAGTTAGCATACAGTATTATAGAAGTTTCAGGTGTACAGCAAAGTAATTCAACATTTCCACATCACCCTGTGCTCATCACCAAAAGTGCATTCTTTAATTCCCATCACGTATTTTACCAATTCCCCACCCCTCCCCTCTGGTAACCATCAGTTTGTTCTCTGTATTTGAGAATCTATTCTTCTTTTGTCCTCCTCTCTCTTATTTTTTTCCATTTGCTTGTTTGGTTTCTTATATCCCACATATAAGTATAATCATATGAAATTTGTCATTCTCTTTACTTAGCATTGTAATCTCTAGCTCCATCCACATCATTGCAAATTGCAAGATCTTATTCTTTTTATGGATGAGTAATATTCCATTGTGTGTGTGTGTATATATATATATATACATATATATATACTATATATTCTTTTTAAAAATATTTTATTTATTTATTATGAGAGACACAGAGAGAGAGAGAGGCAGAGACACAGGCAGAGGGAGAAGCAGGGTCCCTGCAGGGAGCCCAATGTGGGACTCGATCTCGGAACCCCAGGATCACCCCCCGCCCCCAGCCAAAGGCAGACGTTCAACTGCTAAGGCACCCAGGCGTCCCTATGCTATATATTCTTTATCCATTCATTTATCGATGGACACTTGGGCTGCTCCCATAGCTTGACTATTGTAAACAATGCTGCTATAAGCATAAGGGTGCATATATCACCTTGAATCAGTGGTGTTTTTTACTCTTTGGGTAAATAGTAGTCAATTGCTGGATCTTAGGTATTTCTATTTTTAAGTTTTTGAGAAATCTCCATACTGTTTTCGACAATGGCTGCACCGTTAGCATCACCATCAATCCTGCACGAGGCTTCCTTTTTTTCCATATCCCTTCCAATAGTATTGTTTCTTGTGTTGCTAATTTTAGCCCTTTTGATAGATGTAAAGTGATAACTCATTGTAGCTTTGATTTGCATCATCCTGGTGATAAGTGATGATGATCATTTTTTCATGTGTCTATTGTTCAACCGGGTGTCTCCTTTGGAGAAATGTCTGTTCATGTCTTCTGCCTATTTTTGAATTGGCTTGTTTGTTGAGTGTTGAGTTTTGTAAGTTCTTTATACGTTTTGGATATCAGACCTTTATTGGATATGTCCTTTGAAAATATCTTTTCCCATTCTGTAGATTGCCTGTTAGTTTTGTTGAGGTTTCCTTCATTGTGCAGATAATTTTTTATCTTGATGGAGTCCCAATAGTTTATTTTTGCTTTTGTTTCCCTTTCCTTCAGGAGATATATCTAGAAAGAAGTTGCTACAGCTAACGACCGAAAGGTTACTCCCTGGGCTCTCTTCTAGGATTTTGATGGTTTTAGGTCTCACTTTTAGGTTTTTAATCCATTTCTAATTTATTTTTGTGTATGCTGTAAGAAAGAGACCCAGTTTCATTCTTCTGCATGTGGCTGTCCAATTTTCCCACCACCATTTAGAAAAGAGACTATCTTTTCCCTGTTGGATATTCTTGCCTGCTTTGTGAAATATTAATTATCCACATAGTTGTGTGTTTATTCTGAGTTTTCTATCCTATTCTATTGATCCATGTGTCTACTTTTGTGCCAGTACCATACTATATTGATGAATATAGCTTTACAATACAGCTTGAAGTCTGGAATTGTGATACCTCCAGCTTGACTTTCTTTTTCGAAGATGGCTTTGGCTCTTTAGAGTCTTTAGGACTCTTAAGAGTCCTAAAGTTTGGTTCCACGCAAACTTTAGGATTGTTTGTTGTAGCTCTGTGAAAAAAACTAGTGGTATTTTGGTAGAGGTTTCATGAAATACATACACTAATTTGAGTAGTTTAGACATTTTAACAATATTTGTTCTTCCGACCCATGAGCATGGAATGTTTTTTCACTTCTTCGTATCATCTTTGATGACTTTTGTTGGGAGTTTTTGATCACTGACTCAATTTCTTTGCTGGTTAATCAGTCTGTTTAAATTTTCTATTTCTTCACGTTTCAGTGTGGGTAGTATATATGTTCCTAGGAATTTACCTATTTGTTCTACATTGTCCAAATTGTTGGCATATGGATGTTCAAATTTTTTTTTTTTAGTTTCTCTATCATTTATTTGTGCCCCAATATTTATTATTTCCTTCCTTTTGCTGGTTTTAGGTTTTGTTTGTTGTTCTTTTTCTAGCTCCTTTAAGTGTAAGGTTAGGTTATTTGAGGTGTTTCTTGCTTATTAAGGTAAGCCTGTATTGCTATAAACTTCCTTCTTAGAACCTCTTTTGCTGCATCTCAAAGGGTTTGAGCATTGTATTTTTATTTTCATTTGTTTCCATGTACTTTTTTTCTTCTTTGATATCCTAATTGACCCATTCATTGTTTAGTAGCATCTAGTTTAACTTCCATATATTTGTAGTCTTTCCAAATTTTTTCTTTTTTAAAAGATTTTATTTATTCATGACACACACACACACACACACACACACACAGAGGCAGAGACATAGGCAGAGGGAGAAGCAGGCTTCTTGCAGGGAGCCCAATGCAGGACTTGATCCCGGACCCCCAGATCATACCCTGAGCTGGCAGATGCTCAACTGCTGAGTCACCCAGGCATCCCAGCCCCCTCTGGTTTTTAAAGCCAAAATGTTATGGGGATTAGTCTTCCCCATGTGAGCTTCCTGGGGTGAAAGCCCATTTCTCTGCCCTCTCCATGTGTGCAGCTCCTCCATCCTGGGGACAGTCTCCCTCCACTTTTCTGACCTTCGTAACCTTCATATCAGATGCAGCTTCTCTATATTTAGTGGTGGAGTTTGTTCTATCAGTCTTTGGATCACTTCCAGGTTTAGTGAGTTGGATGTGGATGATATCTAGCTGTGAACGTGGGATTGGGTGAGCTCAGGGTCCTCTTACTCTGCCATCTTCCCAAGCCCCCGATTTGTAACTCTTTGTGTTAAAACATGTACAGCTCTGCTCCTAATATTTTCCCCCAGGGCTCTCTCTTCTTTGTGAAGACCGCACACCCTGAGCAGCTGTCCTAACTTGGGCTCAAATAAGCCTCTTCCTTTCTTTTTTTTCTTAATTAGAAATTCCACAAAATTTGTTCATTTTGTGTTGACAACATCAAAAATGCTGTTGGCCTTCAAAATGTATCCAGAAGGGCAGCCCTGGTGGCGCAGCGGTTTAGCACTGCTGGCAGCCCTGGGGTGTGATCCTTGAGACCCAGGATTGAGTCCCACATTGGGTTCCCTGCATGGGGCCTGCTTCTCCCTCTGCCTGTGTCTCTGCCTCTCTCTCTCTCTCTCTCTCTCTCTCTCTCTCTGTCTCTATGAATAAATAAATAAAATCTTAAGAAAAACAAAACAAAACAAAACAAACAAAATGTATCCAGAAGTCCACTCTCCTGTCACTGCTTGGCTCGCTGCCGCACTGTTTAGTCACGGAGCCCTGTAGTGGCCTCTCAGTTGCTCTCTCTGCTTCACATTTGCTTGCACCCAAATGTCTATTCCCTATGCAGTAGCCAAGGCATCATCAGAAAGCAGGCCATACCTTACCGCAGCTTGGCTCAAAACTGTCCTCTTTGCTCAATGAAGTCATTCTACAGGTGGCACCAGTCCCTCTCACCCAGTTCCAGCTGTACTTTTGTGTCTCCTTTGTTGGCCTTTCTATTTGTTCTTCCATTTCCCGGAAGCCCTCTGGCCCCAGATACTTCATCTGGTTGCTCCTTGACTGTCTTCAAATTTCTGTTCAAAAGGCACATCCTGAGAGGCCTTCCTCATCACCTGCATCTCTCTCTACCTTTCTTTCTCTGCTTTAGTTTTTTGTCATATATTTATCACTCCCATATTTATCTTGTTTATTCTAGGTCTTTCTCTACTGGAATGTAAGCTTCTCTGCTGCATGCAGGTGCCCAGGTAGAGCAGGGCTTTCTCTGGCCATGGCAGTGGGAATGAAGGCAGATTGAACATGTTAAGGAAAGGCGGTTAGCTCCCTGGGGCACATGGGAGACTGCGAAGTGGGGTCAAGCTGGCCTAAAGGTCATGAAGGCCAAGCGGCCACCACAGAAGTTGGATAGTATCATAAGCATTATTGAAAACACCATTCCCTGTGTCCTCACACTCATGTCTTCCCTTCAGTCAGTCTTATCAGTGTGATAAGAAATGATTCTCCAAAACTTGTAAATAGACAACATAGATAACTACTGATAAACACTCTCCCTGACTTAACTTACTTAGGCTCCTCTCATTAAAGCCCGACCCCCTGAACTCAGGAAATTTCTAGTAGGAGCTTTTGTTGAAGTGCCAATCTTCCTTTTAGAAACTAAACCACTAGAAGCTTCTATCTAGCTGTCAGTCTTAGCTTCAGAGACAAGGTAACAAACTACAGGAACAGAGAAAGAAACATTTGAGGGAGAGCCTGCCCAGATGAATCAGAAAGTACCGGAGGAGGGACCAACAATCTCTTCAGCCTCATTATAAAGTTAAAATTCCCTTCTGCATATTCATCCCAACCCTAAAGGAGCCTGTGTTCCCTGGTTTCCCGAGACACAGCTTTGGAAATTATTCCCTGTGATCTCCTTATCTGTACAAGTAAAGATGGCCTCGTAAGGCAACTTCACCTGCTGTAATCTCTATCTGTAACTAACTGGGGGGGCAGGCCCACTTTGGTTCAGTAACACTTCGAGCCCTTTTTTCAGGCAGGCCTTGACCTTGGGCTTCCATGTCTATTCTAGCAGAGTCTAATTATTTTTTAAGGTAAAGTGGAGAGGACGCCTGAATGGTGCAGTGCCTTTGGCTCAGGTCATGATCCCAGAGTCCTGAGATGGAACCCTGCATTGGGCTCCCTGCTCAGCAGAGAGTCTGCTTCTCCCTTTGCCCTTCCCCCTGCTCGTGATCTCTCTCCCTCAAATAAATAAAATCTTTAAAAAAATAAAAATAAAGGTAAAGTGGGTATTTTATTTATTTGTACTTAAACCTATAAACCAACCAGTCAACTGGTATTATTATCATGATGCATTGAAATATAAAGCCTCTTTCTACAAAGACTAGAATAATGAACAAATTAGGAGGGTTTTTTGTTTTGTTTTGTTTTTGTTTTTGTTTTCAAATTAGGAGTTGTAGTAAAAACAGCACTGGAACAACTGAGGTCATCAACAAGTAAAACCTCTCAATCTCAGAAAACAAGGATAATCCATCATACATCTCTGTGCTTTTACTTCCTATTCTATTTTTTATTCAAGTTAATTAACATATAGTGAGTATTGGTTTCAGGAGTGGAATTTAGTGATTCATCACTTATACTTCCTATTCTTGAAGTTAGATTCTAGAACCCAAAGATATTCAAGCTAGTATCCTATCTAGTTATCTACAACCAGAAACATCTTTTATCATGTTGTGCACAGTAGCTGATCTACTGAAACCTCTCTGATTAGACTCTAAGCAAGCCCCAACCCCCCGCACCCCTCCGCAGTGGACACAATGAGCATAAAGGGAAACGGAACATCAAGGCAGAGATCCAGGACCTAAAAGACAAATCTTCAGAGAAGTAACACAGCACCAATTGAGACTGATTCATAGATTCATTGTCACACATCTTCAGGCTATATAGTCACAGAGTACTTTGAGAAAGATCCACCATCTGCTGTGTACTAGAATACTTGACAGTTTGCTCTCTTACGGCTTTCCCCAGCAGCTTTCTAAGATGGACTCCACATGGCTGACAAAATCTTGCTGGAACTGGATCTGGGGCAGCAGGGATTCTTCTCCACAGTTGGTTGTTCCAGGCTTGGGAGCACCAGATCTGACTATTCCAGGAACAGTTGCTCCAGGACTGGCTTTTCCAGGTCTGGTTGCTCCCACCTGGGTTATTACAGGCCTGGTTGCTCCATACTGGAAGGTTTCCAGAAGTCTGCATCAGGAATCCCCGGTGATAGGAGTAGAAGCCTGGGTGTTCTGTAGTCGCTGAGCTATTACGAGACACACCGTTCTATCCTGCGACTCTTACGTTGTTGTTTTTCTGCTACCACCGTCATTTCATCCTCTGGTTCTGGAACCAGGTCTTCACCTGCTTATAGCTAAGGTTCAGGAGGCTAGAAAGTTCTCCCATCTGCTGGAAACTGAGGTATTTCTGTCTCTGAAATCTGTCATTGAGTACATATAGCTGGGTCTGAGAGAACATCTTCTCTTTCTTGCCTTGGGCCATAACTTCCTTCTTCACTGTGCTCTCTACAGAAGTGGGTAGTGATTCACTAGTTTTACTAGAAAGAATCAGGGCTGGCCTGAATAAGCAAATCCATGGAGGAAGGAAAAGGAGAGATGGTCTCCATGTGAGGTTCTCAGCAGCTGATATTTGCAAGGGTGCATAATTTTCTTTAGAACCATAAATCTCAGGCATTGAAGAGTTCCTACAATTGGTGCTTTGGGGCAAGATGGGCACTGGGCCGGAGCTAGAAGCCACACTCACTGCAAGGCTATTGTAAGGCAAAAGGTAGCTAGCTGCCTGGTTGTCCAGACTGGGTGGGGAACAGGAAAACTGGGGCCACAGAACCTTAGTTTGCCCATAGCCACAGAGTCTAATTTTAACAATTCTGCTAGGTCAGTTTATCGAGAATCCCTCCATCCTTGATATCTAATCACCCTCCCTATCTCATCAAATTCCTCATCCCCCACCATCCTCCAGGTGCTATCTCATGGCTGGCCTGCCTTTAGCAGAAACCCTGTTAGCTCAGTATAGCAAGTCTCCCTTCTCCTCTCTTCTCATTTTCCATCCACTGACTCTCATTCTGTTCCTTGACTATAAATCCTTGCTTGTCCTTGCTATATTTGGAATCGAGCCCAGTTCTAGATGAGGTTTCCTATCCCCTACTGCAATAGTTCCTGAATAAAATCTGTTTGTACGGCTTAACTTCTGTCCAGCTCTTGTCCTTTTGGATGCTAGGTGTCCTAACAGTGGAGTGCTTAGCATTGCCTAGCAGACCTTTTGGGGGTGAACTGATTCCATGGGCACCTTTGACTGAGTTGGCTATTTTATAATTCTGCAGGTATAGAGGTTAATTTGTGGGAAACTGATCGCAATGCATACGGTTTCTGTGTGAGAGCAAGGCCAGAGAGTCCTGTTTATAGCAATACAAATAAAACATGTCAAGAGATGCCCCTGATTTCTGTCTGGTAAAAAATAAATAAGTAAAAAATAAAAATTACCCCAAAGTAGAAATCATAACTTTAAGTATCATAGTTTATTACTTATCTTTAGGATATTAACCTCCCTTCCATCTGTTAGCAATCTTTTTTCAACATTCCTTTGGTTGACTGATTATTTAAAAAAAATCTCTTGAATATCTCATTTGAATTGGTTATTGCAACAACATTCGGGGCCCCTCATAAATGAACTGAATAAACTCTTGACAGGGGTGCATCATATATTTGCGTGAGAGTCACCTGTTTTGCTTTTTATTTTTTTTTTAAGATTTTATTTATTTTTTCATGAGAGACACAGAAACACAGGCAGAGAGAGAAGCAGACTCCATGCAGGGAGCCCGACGTGGGACTCAATCCCGGGATCCCAGGATCACGCCCTGGGCTGAAGGCAGACGCTCAACCGCTGAGCCACCCAGGCGTCCCTGTTTTGCTTTTTAAAATTATTTTAGGGATCCCTGGGTGGTTCAGCGGTTTGGCACTTGCCTTTGGCCCAAGGCGCGATCCTGGAGTCCTGGAATCAAGTCCGCCTCAGGCTCCCGGCATGGAGCCTGCTTCTCCCTCCTCCTGTGTCTCTGCCTCTCTCTCTATGTCTATCGTAAATAAATAAATCTTTAAAATGAAATTATTTTAGCAAATCACCTCAGCAGGACTCACTTGACCAAGGCGGTGTAAAAATACAACCTGCTATCCCACTACCCTACTCTTGTTCCTCGAGCATATATATTTGTTTGTGCAGATTGTTCCCCCCACTAGCAGTTTTCCAGGGCAAGGGCTTCTGTGTTCGTTCACTGCTGTATTTTCAGGGGACCCTCAGTAAAGACTCAGTGAATGAATGAAGGACTGAATGGGATGCAGTCTGGAGCAGGGGAGTGGGGCCTCCCCACTGGCCGCTAAAGCACGCTAGCTGTCTTTGCACTCCTTTAAGTGTTCCCTGGATTTTTTTTTCTTCTACTAGGCCTGACTTTTGGACTTCCATGTTTGTCTCTGCATTGTCCAATTTTGGCAGGATTCCTGCTAAATAAATTTAGCCAGAATCTCCCATCCTTGATATCTGATCATCCTGGATATCCAATGGGGTTCCTCACCCCCCCTTCCCCAAAGTGCTCTTTATCATCCAGGGCTGCCTTCAGCAAGAATCGTGTCAGGCCGAGTCAGATCCAGCAACCAGAATCCTAACCCTGGATGATGTTTTCTCTGCCTCCTTTGCCATCCACTGACCCCCCCCCCCCCCCCCCCCCCCCCCCCCCGGTTCCTTAGCTAGAAAACTTCACTTTTCTTTGTTGTATTCTGAATGGAGTCCGACTTCTGTCCCTGCCGGGGCCAGCCCCCGTTGCAGTGGTCCCTACACCTGTCACGACGGCCGCCCTTAAAGCCTCCCTAACGGGGGATGCCTGGGCGGGTCAGGGGCTCAGCGCCTGCCTTCGGCCTAGGCTGTGATCCCGGGGCCCCCGGATCGAGTCCCGCGCCAGGCTCTCTGCCTCTCTCAATCATAAATAAATAAAATTAAAAAAAAAAAAGAAAAGAAAAAGCCTTCCTGATAGAGTTTCAACAGGGGTCACGCGTGAGGACTCCTTTTCTCGGATGGTTACAGTCATCGCTTTCTTTAATAGTGTCTCCGCATCATCTGCGGCGCCGGCGGTGCGAGCGGGAGCGGGCGCGGGCGCGGGCCGGGGGCGCGGGGCGTGCGGGGTCACCACGGACTCGCCCGCGCTCCCCGCCGCGAGGACGTCCCGCGTGTCTCCCGTGCTCCACCCGCAGAGGCCCAGCCGGGAGCGCAGGGCGGCGGGAGCGGGGGGCAGCGCAGCCGGGTTCTTGCCCCCGCGGGGTGCACGCCGGCCGCGGTCGGAGCCCTCCGGTGCCGGGGACCCAGGGCGCCGGGCCGGAGCGGCTCGCTGGACTCCCTGCGGGAAGACCCGGCCGGGCCGCCGGGCGCCGAGCGGCCGCGCGGTCCTCGCAAGTGCAGGGCGGGCGGCCTGCGCGGCGGAGGCGGCGGTCGCCCAGGAAGCGGGTGCAGCGCAGCCGGCCTCCCCGCCGGGTGTCAGGATGGCCGAGTGGTCTAAGGCGCCAGACTCAAGGTGCTCACCTTCCCCGCGGGTGTTCTGGTCTCTGAATAGAGGCGTGGGTTCGAATCCCACTTCTGACACAGACCTTTTGTGTGCGTCTCCTGAAGGACCCCCACACCATCCCAGGGACTGCTGGCGATTCTTTTTGCCCCCGAGAGACCCTGAGGTCGCCGAAGTCCTCCCGCAGCCCTTTCTGCGGGCGTGCGGAGGCGAGGGCCTGGGGAGGCACCCAAAGTCCTCCAAGCGCACTTCCCCTCCGACTCGCGTCATCGCTACATGTTTGGTCTAGCACCTCGGGAGCGGCGTGAGCGTGCCTTCCCTGGTGGTCTAGTGGTTAGGATTCGGCGCTCTCACCGCCGCGGCCCGGGTTCGATTCCCGGTCAGGGAATGGATGTTTTCTTTCCACCTTCAAAATACACCCAGTAGCTTTTCTGTTTTGGCAGAAAGGCGTTATGATAAGTGAACGGTGCGTCTGGCAAGGTCTTATGCGCCGGCTGGAGGCAGCGCTAACCGAGGCAAGGCGCCGCCCCCGGGCTGCCCCGAACCTGGACGGGTCACCTGGATCTTAGCTGCTCACAGTGACGCAGGCAATTGTGGATCTAGGGAAGTCTGGTAAATCTCCCTCATCCCAACATCTACCTTATTATTTTGAAGATATGTTAAATAATTCAACTAATGGCACAAGGGACGTTTGGGTGGCTCAGCGGTTGCATGTCTGCCTTAGGCTCAGGTTGTGATCCTGGGGTCCTGAGATTGAGCCCCACATTGGGCTCCTTGCAGGGAGCTTGCTTCTTCCTCAGCCTATGTCTCTGCCTCTGTCTCTTATGAATAAATTTTAAAAAATTTTTAAAAATGACACAAAAGACACAGATATTCTCTCTACCTAGATACAACCCTGGTTAATATTTTGCCACATTTCTCTCTCTCTTGCATCCCCAGCCTGCCACCCGTGTGACAATTGCAGAGCTCATTGCGCTATTCAAGTTAACACATCAGATGCCAGTTCACATTCAGATTTCTCCCAATTGTTCCCCAAGTATCTTTTATAGCTTCTTTTTAAAAAGCTTTTTTTCTAGGAATTTTCACTGTTCATTTTCCTATTGTAATGCCTGTAGAAAACAATATATTGTGATAATAAGAACAGTTAGACCACATTTAAATTCTATTTTCTTAACATTTGTATAATCTGAGCCTCTATACCTAATTTGTTGTTTTTCAAAGTATTCATTTCTCCTTGGGCACCTTTTCTAGACCTCCAGGCCAAGACTGAGCTAGGGTACACACTACCTCACTATGGGTTAGATCCTGCTTTCCCAGACAGTCGCAAATCTGGCACAAAGAACTTTGCTTCCTGTTTTGCTGTGCTCTAGCAGTTGCTGTTGTCCTTGTTGTTTGTTGTAATTTAGTCCAGTATGGAGCAAGGTGCAGTGAATGATGGATGGCTAGGTAAGTGGTCAGGCTGAGATGAGTAAGTTCCGACTGTGTCTTTCCAGCTGAAGGCAAGTTGCTTATCCTCTCTAAAACTTAGTTTTCTAACCAGCAAAACTGACCAAAGGATGAAAAAGAAAGAGAATAAAATTCTATTTAACCTCTAAGTTTAATTTTCAAAACTTCTCTCCATCTTCAAAAGGAATTGGAAGGGATCCAAATACATGTAAGAACAAAAGAAAAAGAAAGTTGAAAGGACAAACATCTAAATGTAACTTTTATGATTTCTTAAATGATTTTCTGTAAGTGCTAGGATTATGAAAATCCTTAATTTTCTGTAACTCTGTAATTTTATGCATATGCTAATTTTCCTACCATGGGTATATATAATTTATTAGTAGATGAATACACTTTACTTGAAAAATTACTCATATTTTACACAAAAATCAGCTCAAAATGAATCACAGATTTAAAAATTACATTCAAAACTATAACATTTTAGGAAAAAAATGTAGGAGAAAATTCTTAGGACTTCAGGCTTAGTGAAGAGTTCTTAGATAACAATAAAAGTATAATCCATAAAAGAAAACATCATTAAATCAAAACTTGCAAGAATTAAACATTTATTCTGCAGATCTTAGGAGGATGACAAGACAGGGTATAGACAGAAAAAGAAATCTATAAACCACGTATCTGACACCGGATACATAGAGAACTCTTAAAACTCAGTGGTAAAACAATAAACAATCCAATTTAAAAAATAAGCCAAAGACATGAAAAGACATTCATGTTTATTTTATTGAAGTAGGAATGAAAATCACAATGAGATGCCACCATCACCACCACAATGAGATGCAGAATGACTAGAATAAAAAGTAGTGATAACACCAAATGCTAGTGAAGATGAAGAAAAACTGTATCACTTATTCATTGCTGGTCAGGATGTAAAATGGTACAGCCACTCTGGAAAGAGTCTGGCAATTTTTTACAATACTAAATATGCACTTACATTACAACCCAGCAATTATATTCCTGAGATAAAGGCCTCAGGATAGATAAATAGAGAAATGAAAACTTATGTTCATAAAAAAACCTATATACAAATATTCATGGCATATTTATTTGTAACAGCCAGAGCCAGGGAACAATTGAAATGCCCGTTGGTAGGTGAATGGTTAAACAAACTGGAGAATAGGATTCATAGAATAGCACCATAGAATACCAGAGAATTCTACATAGCAGTAAAAACATATGAATTATCGATAAAGGCAACGAACTTTGGTAGAGCTCAGATAATTATGCAAAGGATCACTCTCAATCTCAAAAGGTCATGTACTGTATGATTCCTTTTATTTATCATTCTAGAAATGACAAAATTACAGTGAAGTCTCAGAAGGGGCAGTCCAGAGAGCTGGGGCCTTGGGGGCCTGTGGGGCTTTTCCCTGGAGGTAACATTGGTGTGCCTAGAGATCTGGGGTCTCCCTACCCAGACAGGTGCTGGGAATAGAGAACTTGGAAGGAAGACAGGGACTCTGACTCATGCTCTTTAGGGCCATTAGGAAGACAGCTTCCCATTTCTCCATCTTACCTGACTCTGACTTCAGATGCCCTCCTCTGGAGCACTTAAAGGACTGGTTAAAATAGGGAAGACAGGAAAAGTATTTGTCTGTCTAAATGGTGGGCTGGAAACCTACCCTGAGGGAGTTCGAAGGAGGCCCTGTCATCTTTGTTGGGCCTTCCCTATTCCCTCCCTCCTTCCTCCATTCACAGTGAAAGATTGATTGAGCAAATCATCAACCAAGTGCCAGGTTCTGTGTTACCTTAAATGCCTCTTGGACCAAGGTGCAGTTGAAGAAAAGGGAGAAGAAGGAAGAAAAGAGACCAAGAGGAAGGAAAGGGCGGGGGAGGGAAAGAGGTGGTAAGAGGGAGGGAGGGAACACATGACCAAATGAATGCCAAGTACTTTCCAAACTTGGACATGCAGATCAGTTAAAGAGTAGACATATAATAGTGTTTATTAAGTCACTGAAAAGAATAAGAAAAAGTCTTTACCTTCAAGAAGTTCCTATGTGCAGGGATCCCTGGGTGGCGCAGCGGTTTAGCGCCTGCCTTTGGCCCAGGGCGTGATTCTGGAGACCCGGGATCGAATCCCACGTCGGGCTCCCGGTGCATGGAGCCTGCTTCTCCCTCTGCCTATGTCTCTGCCTCTCTCTCTCTCTCACTGTGTGCCTATCATGAATAAATAAAATTAAAAAAAAAAAAAAAGGAAGTTCCTATGTGCAAATAGAAAATAGCTGTACTGAATAACAACTCAACCGCTCGACCACCCATTCAAACCTCTTCACTGAGTTACTCTGAAATACACCTGAATTCTGGCAGAGTACAGAGACTCTCCTCCAGAAGGACGCTGCACCGAAATTGCTCAGCTTGGCCTTCCACCCCTGGCCAGGCTTCTAGTACCTGCCTGGAATTCCCAGAACACAAGGGATTCGACACACAAGCTCCTCCTGCCCCCTTTCAAGCCCAGGCACTCGAGCACCTCCAGTTCTTGACCAGCAGCTTGGTTTGGCTGAATGTGGCTGGTGAGTAGAGTGGTGTGGTGAGTGTGCTCTCCAGGGTGAGCAGGGGAAAATTGAAATCAGTGGAGGTAACTGTCATATATTTTGTGTAGAACAGAGAAATGGCAGGTATACGCAGCCATTTGTCCATGTGAGGGTGTGTGTGTGCATCTGTGGGGCAATGTGGAGGTCATTATATGTGCCAACACCTCCTGGCTCATGTCTTCCTTTAATCTCTAAGTCTGTATATGGGTAATGTGACATACACAGGTGTACACAGGTGTGGGAAGTGCCCACTGAATTTTGAGCTCCAGAGATCATCCCCTGGTCCACAGTGAACTGTAGGCCAAGGAGGAGAGTCTCTTACCACGGCTGCTCTCTCTCATCATATAGTTTGCAGGTATGTTATACTTAAAATTGATACACAAAGATAAAAAGGTGAAAACTATGTGACTTGTTTATTGTCTCTTGGACAAAATGATTTAGATGAGGCTTGTAAAACATTGCAACAGTACCATTCAGTTTTACAATCAATTTGAAGGGTCATGATGTACCTTTTATTTTATTTTATTTTATTTTATTTTATTTTATTAATTTAATTATTTCATTTGTCTCATCCAGAAACACTCCCACAGACACACTCAGAATGTTCTTTTTAAATTGAGATGTAATTGACATATAATGTTGTGTTAGCTTCAGGTGAGCAAAATAAAATGATTTGATATATGTAAATAATCCAAAATGATCACCACAATGAAATTTAATTCACATCCATCACCTCACAGAGTTACAATTATTTCTTGTGGTGAGAACTTTTAAAATCTACTCATTAATAACTTTCAAATATTAACAGTAGTTACCATGCTGTATATTAAATATTATTTAACAATAATTAAATTATTAACGATAGTTACCATGCTCTATATTAAACCCCTATCACTTTTTATTTATTGATTATTTAAATTTTAATTAGTTAATATATGGTGCAATACTCGTTTCTGGAGTAGAATTTTGTGATTCATCCACAATATCCCATGCTCATAACAAGTGCCCACCTTAATATCCATCCCCCATCTAGCCCATCCCCCACCACCTCCCTCCATCAACCCTCAGTTCGTTCTTTAGAGTTGTGTCTTATGATTTATTTCCCTCTCTCCTTTTTGTCCCTTCTCATATGCTCATCTGTTTTCCTTCTTAAATTCCACATATGGGTGAGATCACACAGTATTTCTCTTTCTCTGCCTGATTTATTTTGCTTAGCATAACACGCTCTACCTCCATTCATGTCGATGCAAATGGCAAGAGACATTTATTTTATAACTGGAAGTTTGTACCTCTTAACCCTCTTTATCCAGTTCACCCACCCCCACCTCCCACCTTTTTAATTAAATAATTAATTACCTCCCACCTCATTTGAATCCAACTGCCTGCAAGAAGCCCCCCATCTCCAAATACCATGCCTTTGGAAACTAGGGCTGAAATATGAATTTGGGAGAGAATGGATCACTTCAGATCATAACACCTCTCCCCCCTCCCCCCCGGTTCTCTTTGAGGGTAAGCCCATTGCCCCTTCTGTGTGCTGGGAGCCTTGTGGGCCAAAACCTGCCGCAACAGGCTTAGCTACCAGAGTGGGGCAGTGCTGGGTGGCAAAGGAGGGGAGAGAGGCAGAATCCCAGCTCCCAGCTGTGCAGGAAACACTCTCTGACCCTGGTGTCCAGGCCACAGTGTCCCTGGGGTACAACAGTCAACAGTGGTTGGGCACTTCTTCCGAGCCAGGTTCTGTACTTTACATGCATAATTCATTTAACTGTAGAGCACCATTGCCTCCGTTTTACAGTTATGAGAGCAAGACTCAAAAACACTAAGTAACCTAAGAGATCACACCACATACCTAGAAATGGTGGAAACAGCAGAGCCTGGCTCCTGGTCACTGCATGTTGTTGGACTCCCCACATAGGAGAGGAGGTGGCACCCTGGGGCCCATGGTCCAGAGTCAGCCAGAGTGCTCAGGACACACCACACTTCCACCAGTCAAGCATGTGTGGGGTCCCTAAATGTCTTGTATATTTTCTTCTCCCTGCTAGAGATCCCTGTAACGAGCATCAGACTAATATTTCCACAATTGGGCAGACAAAAAGCACAATGCTGCTTGTGTTGAAGCTTTTGGAAACTAACTCTTCAGGGTGAGTGGTTGCCAGTCACAGAACTCCTGGGATTCCTGTGGTTCTGCAGGAAGAAGGGAGCGAAGAACGGAGGACCTGCAGATGTGGAGAGCTGGAGCACTAACATGTTGACTCACGAGACTATATCAACAGAAGCTCCCAAACTCTGGCAATTCTAGTTGCTGTGTGTTCCGTGGCTGGCCCTCCTGCAGCTTCACGGATTTCTCATTTGGTCAGTGCTACTTACCTCCAAGCCTCAGAGAGTGGAGGGCCATTTTGTTACCATGTGCTTTCCTGGGTGGCACTCAGGGCTTGTGAGGGTCCTCCCCACCTCCCTGCCCCCTACTTCCTCACTCCCTATATGTTAAATAATTAAAATATAAATAAAACATTTAAAAAGGGAGACATCAGCTCACAGCTTCTGGAATGGCTAAAATCAACAACACAAGAAACAGTAGATATTGAGAGGATATGGAGCAACAGGAACCTTCTTGCACTGTTTGTGGGATGCAAACTGGTGCAGCCACTCTGTAAAACAGCATAGAGGATCTTCAATTAGTTAAAAATAGTACTACCAATTGCACTACTGGTTATTTACCCAAAGGATACAAAAAAAACACTAATTCAAAGGGATACATGTAACCTTATGTTTATAGCAGCATTATTTACAATAGCCGAGAAGCAACACACACGTCCATTGACTTCTTAAAAAAGATTTTATTTATTCATTTGAGAGAGAGAAAGAGAGCACAAGTTTGGCAGAGGGACAAGCAGGGTCCCTACAGAGGGACTCAATCCTAGGACACTGCGATCATGGCCTGAGCCTGAGGCAGACTCTTAACTAACTGAGCCACCCAGGCACCCAAGATGTCTATTGATTGATGGATGGATAAAGAAGACATGGAATATATTCAGCCAAGAAAGAAAGACAGAGAGAGAGAGAGAGAGTGAATGAAATGCTAAAACGGAGGATTCGTCCCAAACGTAAGAACAAGTTCAGGTCATGGACAGAGATCTAAGCAAAAGAGATGTAAGTAATATGCCTAATGGAGAATTTAAAACAGCAATCATGAAGACACTAACTGGGCTTCAGAAAAGAACGGTAGACTTCAGAGAGGCTTTTACCACAGAAATAAAAAAGTTAAAAAGAACTTAAGATAGTTATACTGCTGAAAGCAATCTACATATTTCATGCAATTCCTATCAAAATACCACCATCATTTTTCACAGAACTAAAACAAACAATCCTAAAATTTGTATAGAACCACAAATCTCTGAATACCAAAGCAATCTTGAAAAAGATTGCAAGGGTCTCTGGGTGGCTCCATTGGTTAAGTGTCTGATTCTTGATTTCAGTTCAGGTCATGATCTCAGGATCCTGAGATTGAGCCCCAAGTCAGGCTCCATGCTGCACGTGGAGCCTACTTAAGATTCTCTCTCTCTCCCTTTCCCTCCCCACTCCCCTTTCTCTCTCTCTCTCTGAAAGAAAGAAGAAAGGAAAGAAAGAAAGAAAGAAAGAAAGAAAGAAAGAAAGAAAGAAAGAAAGAAAGAAAGAAAGAAGAAGAAAGAAAGAAAAGAAAGAAAGAAAGAAAGAAAGAAAGAAAGAAAGAAAGAAAGAACTGGAGATATTATGTTTCCAGATATCAATTATATTACAAAACTGTACTCATCAAGACAGTATGATACTGGCACAAAAACATACACATAGATGAGTGGAGTAGAATAGAACAACCAGAAATGGACCTTCAATTCTATGGTCAACTACTCTTTGACAAAACAGAAAAGAATATCCGATGGAAAAAGGACAGTCTCTTCAAGAAATGGTGCTGGGCAAATTGGACAGCCACATGCAGAAGAATGAAACTGGACCATTTTCTTACACCATACATAAAAATAAACTCAAAATGAATGAAAGACTTAAACATGGGATAGGAAGCCATCAAAATCCTAGAGGAAAACACAGGCAGCAACCTTTGTGACCTCAGCTGCAGCAACTTCTTTCTAGACACGTCTCCAAAAGCAAAGGAACCAAAGGCAAAAATGAACTATTGGGACTTAATCAAGATGAAAAGCTTGTACACAGCAAAGGAAACAGTCAACAAAACTAAAAGACAACCTAGGGAATGGGAGAAGATGTTTGCAAATGACATATGGGAATGCAAACTGGTACAGACACTCTCAAAAATAGTATGTTGCTTCCTCAAGAAGTTAAAAATAGAGCTACCCTGCCACCCAGCAATTACACTACTTGGTATTTACTACCAAGGGTACAGATGCAGTGAAACAGTAGGACACTTGCATCCCAATGTAGAAAGAGCCCAGATGTCCATTGACAGATGAATGGATAAAGAAGATATGGGGCATATATACAATAGAATATTACTTCATCAGAAAGGACAAATACCATTACATCAATGTGGATGGAACTGGAGGGCATTATGCTGAATGAAATAGTCAGTGAGAGAAAGTCAATTATCATATGGTTTCACTCATATGTGGAATATAAGAAACAGTACCAAGGAATATAGAGTAAGGGTAGGAAAAATGAAAGGGAAGGCATCAAGAGAGACTCTTAACTCTAGGAAACAAACTGAGGGTAATTGAAGGGAAGGTGGGTGGGATGATGGGTTAATTGGGTGATGGGCATAAGGAGGTCTCATGATGTGATGGGCACTGGGTATTGCATGCAACTGATAAATCATTGCACACTACATCTGAAACTGAGTACTCAATATTAGTATATATTAGTTTCAGGTGTACAATATAATGATTTAACTATTCCATACATCACCCTGTGCTCATCACACAAATTGCACTCCTTAATCCCCACCTGTTTAACCTAACTCCCCACCAACCTCCCCTCTGGTATCCATCAGTTTGTTCTCCATAACTAAGAGTCTGTTTCTTGATTGTCTGTCTCTCTTTTTTCCCCTTTGCTTGTTTGTTTTGTTTCCTAAATTCCACATAAGAGTAAAATCAGATGATATTATCTTTTTTTGACTGATTATACTCTCTAGCTCCATCCACATCATTGCAAATGGCAAGATTTCCAATATTTTTTCTCTTTTCCTGTCTTAACTACAATATTTTACCAACTCTTCATTTTTAAGCTTTTTCTTTTTTGACTTTCATATTTCTACAATGACATGTCTTAGATATATTCTTCATTTTTGGATTCCCTTCAACATACTCAATTTAATTTCGTTAGACATATGAGTTATGGGTTTTTGCTTTTTGGTTTTTTGTTTCTTCTGTCTTGTTTTGTTTTATAATGGTGAAAGTTAGTACCATCTAGTACATAGATCAAAATACACCCAGAACCAAGTAGAACACCGTGTTGGTTCATTCTGTGAGACTATATTCTCTCTTCCTTCCTATTTGGCCCCCTTCTTTTATCTCATTTATGTTTTTCTGGTCAATGTGGAGGCTTTGTATAAATTTTACTGTTTTGTATCAATTTGGAATTGAGCATCTTCTAACATACAGAACAAAAGACATTCATAATCAAGAGGATCATCCTCTAGGTCCCCTTGGGGAGAATATATTGTCTTTCTACCACCACTTTCTCACCACCACTCCCTTTATTATTTTCTTCTTCTTCTTCTTCTTCTTCTTCTTCTTCTTCTTCTTCTTCTTCTTCTTCTTGGTATTTGTTTTTCTTTATACTTACTATTTGTTTTAAAATCTGTTTTTCACTGTAGTAGTCCTTTTGTTTTATTTTGTTCTCTTCTGCTTTTTCTTTTATTTTCTGGTATCTGACATCTTCTGAATCATCTAGAGTGTATTTTACTTAGGTTGTGGTTGATATTTGTGACTCTGCTCGCTCATATAGCTACTCTGCACTGGACAAAATGACTAGATGGAAGAATTCACTACAAAAGAAAGAAACGGAAGCAATACTCTCTGCCACAGAAATGCTGAATGTAGATTTCAATACGATGTCAGAAATTCAATTCAGAAGTACAATTATAAAGTTACTGGTGGCTCTGGAAAAAAGCATAAAGGACTCTAGAGACCCTCTTACTGCAGAATTGAGATCTAATCAGGCCAAAATTAAAAATACTTTAACTGAGATGCAGTCCAAACTGCTCTAACTACTCGGGTTAATGAGGTGGGAAAGAGTGATGACATAGAAGACAAGTGGATGGAAAGGAAGGAAGCTGAAGAAAAAGAGAAAAATAATTAAAACCCATAAGGAAAGGCTTGGGGAAATAACTGATAGCTTGAGAAGGAAGAATATTCATCTTATTGGGATTCCAGAAGAGGCTGAGAGAGAGAGAGGACCACAAAGTATATTTGAACAAATCATAGCGGAGAACTTCCCTAATCCAGGGAAGGAAAGAGGCATTCAGATAGAAGAGACAGAGAGGACGCCCTAAAAAATCAACAAAAACCATTTGACACATCTTATTTATTTATTTATTTATTTATTTATTTATTTATTTATAAATAAATGATTTTATTTATTTATTCATGAGAGACAGAGAGAGAGAGAGAGAGAGAGAGAGAAGCAGAGACATAGGCAGAAGAAGAAGCAGGTTCCATGCAGGGAGCCTGATACGGGACTTGATCCTGGGACACTGGAATCACACACTGAACCAAAGGCAGACGCTCAGACACTAAGCCACCCAGGCATCCTAACACCTCACATTTAATAGTGAAACTTGCGAATGTCAAAGATAAAGAGAAAATTCATAAAGCAGCTTGAAACAAGAGATTCTTAACTTATCTGGGGAGAAATATCAGATTAGCAGCAGACCTCTCCACAGAGACCTGGCAGGCCAGAAACTGCCAGCAGGATATATGAAGGGCACTAAATGAGAAGAACATGCAGCCAAGAATACTTTGTCCAGCAAGGCTCTCATTCAGAATAGAAGGAGAGATAGAGTTTCCAGGATAGACAAAAACTGAAAAAATATGTGACCACCTGACCAACTCTGCAAGAAATATTAAGGGGGACCCTGTAAGAGAAACAGGGAGCCCAAAGAATCAATCCACAAAATAGGGACTGTGTAGGTAATACTATGACACTACATTCATATCTTTCAATAGTTACTTTCAATATGAATGGGCTTAATGATCACATCAAAAAATGCAGGGTACCAGACTGGATAAAAAAGAAAGAACCATCTATACGCTATCTACAAGAGACTTATTTTAGACCTAAGGACACCTACAGCCTCAAAATGAAAGGTTGGAGAACCATTTACCATTCAAATGGTCCTCAAACGAAAGCAGGGGTAGCAATCCTCATAGCAGATAAATTAAAGTTTATCCCAAAGACTTTAGTAAGAGATGAAGAGGGACACTGCATCATACTTAAAGGGTCTATCCAACAAGCGGACCTAACAATCATGAATAGTTACACCCCTAATGTGGGAGCTTCCAAGTATATCAATCAATTAATAACCAAAGTAAAGAGACACCTAGATAATAATACCTTAATAGTAGGAGACTTCACCACAGCACTCTCAGCAAAAGACAAATCTTATAAGTAGAACATCAACAAAGAAACAAGGGCCTTAAAAAAAAAAAAAAAAAAGAAACAAGGGCCTTGAATGATACACTGGACCAAATAGATTTCACAGATAGATACAGAACATTACATCCTAATGCCAGTGAATACACGTTTTTCTCAAGTGCACATGGAACTTTCTCCAGAAAAGATCACGTACTGAGTCACAAATCAGGTCTCAACTGATACCAAAAGACTGGGATTTTCACCTGCATATTTTCAGATCATGATGCTTTGGAACTAGAACTCAATCACAAGAAGAAATTTGGAAGAAACTCAAACACGTGGAGATTAAAGAGCATCCTGCTAAAAGATGAAAGGGTCAACCAGGAAATTAGAGAAGAATTTAAAAGATTCATGGAAACTAATAAAAATGAAAATACAACTGTTCAAAATTTTTGGGATACAGCGAAGACAGTCCTAACAGGGAAATACATCACAATACAATCCTCCCTCAAAAAATTGGAAAAAACTCAAATACACAAGCTGACCTTGCACCTAAAGGAACTGAAGAAAGAAGAGCAAATAAAGCCTAAACCAAGCAGAAGAAGAGAGATAATAAAGATCAGAATGGAGCTCAATGAAATAGAGATGAGAAGAACTGTAGAACAGATCAACAAAATCAGGAGCTCATTCTTTGAAAGAGTCAATAAGGTAGAAAAATCCCTAGCCATCCTTATTAAAAAGAAAAAAGACTGAAATTAATAAAATCACGAACAAAAGAGATCACAAGCAACACTCAGGAAATACAAATGATTTTAAAAACATATTATAAGCAAATATATGCCAACAAATTAGGCAATCTAGAAGATGTGGATGCATTTCTGGAATCCCACAAACTGCCAAAACTGGAACAGGAAGAAATGGAAAACCTGACAGGCCAATAACCAGTGAGGAAATTGAAGCAATCATCAAAAATCTCTCAAGACACAAAAGTCCAGGGCCAGATGGCTTTCCAGGGGAATTCTATCAAACATTTAAAGAGGAAATAATATCTATTCTACTAAAGCTGTTTCAAAGGATAGAAAGGGAGGGAATACTTCCAAGCTCATTCTGAGGCCAGCATCTAAATGTGAGACAAGAATCCATCAAAATCTTAGAAGAGAACACAGGCAGCAACCTTTTTTAACTTGGCCACAGTAACTTCTTGCAAGATACATCTATGAAGCCAAGGGAAACACAGCAAAAATGAACTATTGAGACTTAATCAAGATGAAAAGGTTCTGCACAGCAAAAGAAACGGTTAACAAAAATAAAAGACAACCTAGGGAATGGGAGAAGATGTCTGTAAATAACATCAGATTAAGGTCTAGTATCCAAGATCTATAAAGAATTTATCAGCCTCCACACCCAAAGAACAAGTAATCCAGTCATGAAATGTCAGATGACATGAATAGATATTTGTCCAAAAAAGACATACACATGGCCAACAAGCACATAAAAAAAATGCTCCACATCACTTTCCATCAGGGAAATACAAATCACAGCTACAATGAGATACAGATGCAGTGAAACGGCAGGACACCTGCAGCGCAATGTCTATAGCAGCAATGTCCACAACAGCCACACGGTGAAAGGAGCCTCGGTGTCTTTAGACTGATGAATGGATAAAGAAGATGTGGTCTATATACATGGAATATTACTCAGCCGTTAGAAAGGATGAATACCCACCATTTGCTTCGACGTGAATGGAACTGGAGGGTATTATGCTGAGTGAAGTTAGTCAATTGGAGAAGGACAATCATATGGTTTCACTCAAACGTGGAATATGAGAAATAGTGAAAGGGATATAAGGGAAAGGAGGGAAAATGAGTGGGAAAATTAGACAGGGTGAAAACATAAGAGACTCCTAACTGAGAAACGAACAAAGTGTAGTGAAAGGGGAGGCGGGTGGAGGGATGAGGTATTGGGTGACAGGCACTGAGGAGGGCACTTGATGGGATGAGCACTGTGTTATACTCTGTGTTTTATTAGCAAAGAGATAGAGGATAGCATTGTCAATAATGTGCATATATGAATTATTGAATTATTACCAGCCTGATACTTGAATGTACTTCCATTACACAAAGAAACATAGTTGTTCATATTAATCCCAATGTGATCCCCTAAATGAGCTCTCACCTAAGTACCAATTACTCCTTGTGCTAAGCAATGAGAGTGATTTGGTACCAAGGGATTCATTACTGTCAGGATTCCATTAGGAATAATTTTTGCTCCATCTAAAAGCTTGATCTTTTATTTAGATTATACAGACTTAGGTATTGAACAAATGGCACAACTGAAGAGGAAAAATGTCTTCCTAGGTGGTTGCGATGGGAGATAATGTTTGGAAGGTTTGATTTACATTTTGGGAAAGTATATTTATAGTTAAAAAGTTTCAGCTTTTTGCAAGCCCATACTAGACTCTTGCCACTTGCTTTCTTGCTTCCTCAAGGGGGAGGGCGGTGTGTGTGGCTGTGTGGCCCAAGTCTGGCCTTTTGGGGAAAAGGAGTGTTGTTGGAAGAAAACAAATGATCATCATAATAAATCCTCATTAATCTATGCCACTTGAGATCTTTCCCTGGAGTAGGCAATAGGAAACTTTAAAAAAAAATGATGCTTACTTTTCTGTGATAATGAAAGGCAATCAACAGGGAATTATAGTAGAAGAATCAAAATTTTTCAAAGAGCAGGCTAATAAAAAAATCCTCAGGAGGGCAAAATGCGGTTGCTTCTTGTAGCCAATACACTGGAGATAGATCATATTTCTATATGTTTACGTGCATTATGTACATGTGTATGTTGTATATACATTTATATTTATTTTAAAAATATTTTCTCCTAATGCTAACATTTTATGTAAGCATAACACTGTTATCAAAACCAGGAGGTTAATCTAACTGTTGGCCTTATTCACATTTCACAAGCCTTTTCACTAGTGTCTAACCAGGATCTTGTATTTCATGTGATTGACATCTGCTCTTAGTATCTTTCCATCTTTGAGCACTCCTCTGTCTTTTCTAACTTTGACACATGGTAAGATTACTGCTCACTTATCTTGCTGAGTGACTCTCAGCTTACTTTTGTTTGTTGGCTGTTTTCTCATTATTTGATAGATGTCATGGATTTTTGGCAAGAATGCCACAGGAGGGCTATTGTTTCCATAGCAGGGGATACCTGATGTCAACCTGTCTCGTTAGTGATAATGTAACCTTAAATAGCAAAGAAAGGTTTTTAGTTGGGAGATGGTGGAGGGAAACACAAGTGCCACAGCAAGCAGACTGTCTCAGACTAGGTGAGCAGTCAGCTATTGCTTTGGGAAGTCAGTCCACTCACTGCCAGTAGGGGAACTTGTACTCTAAGAGGAGTACAGGCCTGGCCTGTGCAAAACCACCATCCCTTCTTCAAGGGCTAAAAAATATGGCTGGCTTGATGGAAGGCATGGGCCTTGGCTTCATTAATCCTGTCCTCTATGTGACTGTTTCCCAAACACATTTGACCATGTCCCATAGTAATAACAATAACAGGAATGATGAAAATAACAAAACTAATGACACTTACTGAGTGAGGTACAGGACTAAATGTTTTATATTTGATATTTTCCATTTAATTTTATGACATCATGGGATAGGTACTATCATTATGTTTATAATTCTTAGATTTAAAAAAAATGACATCCAACATGATCAAGAAACTCCTAAGAGGCTTGCCAAGGTTCAAGTTCAGGCCTCCAAGTTCTCAGGGGTGACCCTTCACCACACATCATGCTGTTTCCATGGACCCAGGTCACTCATGCATACAGCATATATCACACACACCACACACCCAGCACACATTAGATGCATTATGCATATCACATGCACACACCCACTCCACACATACCCCTTCCCACATATCACATGCACCACACACACATGCACACTCTATACACACCATACACATACACAATGCCCCCCCACCACATGCGAACCACACACTCTCACATACATAAACACAATTACACATACTCATACAGTCATTACTGAAATAAAATTTGTGTAGATTTATCTCTACCAGGTGTGATGCTCTGAAATTTTGTCTCTATTTCATTTTTTAAAATGATGCACTTTGCCAATTTCATTAATGATTCTATAAAGGTGGGAAAACCCTGCTTGTAGCCCATTTGCTTGAGAGATGCCAACATGATCATTTCTTCTGTGTGTTAAAACACAGGGCTAGATAGCAGTGGAACCCAGAGGTGAAGACAGAGTGCACTGGTTGTGCTGCAGGAATTTTTGATAAAATCTTTAATTATGAGTGTGGAATATGGGTTACACTTTTTGACCTTTCCCATGAAAATTTTGAAGATGCTTGATTCAATGATTTATCTCTTTTATTCAACAAGAAATATGTACTTCAAAGAAGAGTCATAGGGCCTGGCAGGCAGGGCAAGAGGAGCCTGGGAGTGCGAGGGCCACGGCGCTGCCTGGGAGCTGCGCCTGGGCTGGCCGGGTGGCCCCGCGGTCCCATACAACCTAGGGACGTGAGTAGTTTGAACCAGTTCATCTCATTGCAAAGAGGCATTTTTTACCATCTGTGAAAACTTCCTTGTAATTCATTTCTTCTCCCTCCAGTATTAAGAATTATACCATATTAAAAAGATAGGAATGAATATCCTAAAAAAAGAAAAAGGAAGACATTACACCCTTCTCATTACTCAGATTCCTCTGGAATAAGCAGGTTTGCAGATTGATTCAATGGAATTTTTTCTGATCATTGTTATAGTGTTTGTTCTATGAGACAACCAGACTTAAAATATTTTGACAACAAAGATGATGATTCTGATACAGAAACATCAAATGACTTGCCAAAATTTACAGATGGGATCAAGGCCAGAAGTAGAAATCAGAACTACCTGGTTCCCAACCCTGTACTTAGAATTCTAGACCACACTGCCTTTTCTACAGAAAAATCTGCTGATATTGAAATTTGTGATGAAGAATGTGACTTACCTGAGTCAGCCAACCAACAAGCTCAAGAGGAGAGTCCTATAGAAGTTCACACTGCTGAAGATGTTCCAATTGCTGCAGAAGTGCATGCAATTTCTAAAGATTATGATCTAGAGACCGAAAACAATTCCTTGGAGAGTCTCCAAGACCAAACTGATGAAGAGCCACCAGCTAAACTTTGCAAAATTCTAGATAAGAGCCAGGCTTTGAATGTGACTGCCCAACAAAAATGGCCTTTACTGAGAGCTAATAGCAGTGGCCTCTATAAGTGTGAACTTTGTGAGTTCAACAGCAAATATTTTTTCTGATTTAAAGCAGCATATGATCCTGAAGCATAAGCGTACTGATTCAAATGTGTGTCGAGTATGCGAGGAGAGTTTCTCTACCAACATGCTTTTGATCAAACATGCCAAACTGCATGAAGAGGATCCCTACATTTGTAAATACTGTGATTATAAAACAGTAATTTTTGAGAACCTCAGCCAGCACATTGCAGACACCCATTTTAGTGACCACCTCTACTGGTGTGAGCAGTGTGATGTACAGTTCTCATCAAGCAGTGAACTCTACCTACATTTCCAGGAGCTCAGCTGTGATGAACAGTACTTGTGTCAGTTTTGTGAACATGAAATGAATGATCCAGAAGACTTGCATAGCCATGTGGTAAATGAACAGGCATGTAAATTAATTGAGTTAAGTGATAAGTATAACAATAGAGCACATGGACAGTACAGCCTGCTAAGCAAAATTACCTTTGACAAATGTAAAAACTTCTTTGTATGTCAAGTATGTGGTTTTCGGAGTAGACTTCATACAAATGTTAACAGGTATGTTGCTATTGAACATACTAAAATTTTTCCTGGGATCCCTGGGTGGCGCAGCGGTTTGGCGCCTGCCTTTGGCCCAGGGCGCGATCCTGGAGACCTGGGATTGAATCCCACATCGGGCTCCCGGTGCATGGAGCCTGCTTCTCCCTCTGCCTATGTCTCTGCCTCTCTCTCTCTCTCTCTCTCTCTCTCTGTGACTATCATAAATAAATAAAAATTAAAAAAAAATAAAAATTTTTCCTATGTTTGTGATGACTGTGGGAAAGGCTTTTCAAGTATGCTAGAATATTGCAAACATTTAAATTCACATTTATCTGAAGGGATTTATTTATGTCAGTACTGTGAATATTCAACAGGACAAATTGAAGATCTTAAAATTCATCTAGATTTCAAGCATTCAGTTGACTTACCTCATAAATGTAGTGACTGCTTGATGAGGTTTGGAAATGAGAGGGAATTAATAAGTCACCTTCCAAAAAAAAAAAAAAAAAAAAAAAAGCCCCCTTCCAGTCCATGAGATAACTTGATTATTTTCTTTAACTGCCACAATGTTAATGTAAAATAATAAATCTTTTTGGATATGTTAAATGGAAAAAACAAAAACAAAACAACAAAACAAAACAAAACAGAAAACCAAAGGAGAGTCATAAGATAACGGTTTAAAATGCTTTTAAAAAATGTTTTAAAGGAGAGTCCAGCCACTGGTAACCAAAGTCTATATAGCTAATTTGTACTTTTCTGCAAAGAGCAATAAAATGAAAACTCTTTGCAGTAAAGAGTTGACCCAGAAGTGTCTAAACCTTGTACATTCCAAAGAAGGCCTCTGTGGCTCCTGAGAAGTAATCTATAAGCTCTTGGAATATCCTGCTTGATAAAATGTCTTCGTTTAATGGGGCTTGGGTAGTCCAAGGAAGTCTATGCCAAGAACTTGACTTCTATTGGGGGCCTTGAGCCATATAGTATCAACTTGACTTTTGGGAGAGGATGGAGACTAAATTCAGCCCCCCAGGCAGTCAGTCATATGTGACTAACTCCCAGTAAAATCACCAAGGACTCAAGTAGGCTTCTCTGGTTGACAGTACTCTGTATCTGCTGTCATACATCATTGCTGGGAGAACTAAAGGCTGTCTGCATGTCTCTACCAGAAGCAGATAACTACAAGCCTGCACCTGGTATTTCCTGGACCCTGTATGTTTTATCTTTGCCAACTTTAATCCATATTCTTTCACTGAATAAACCACAACCATGAATATAACAGCTTTTCTCAGTTCTTTGAGTCCTTCTACGAACCTGAGGGTGATGTTAAGGATCCCCAAGAAGTCTGGACACACACAGGGGTGGTGAGAGTGTGGGCAGTGAGGGGTCTTCTGCTCAACAAAGTGAGCTTGTGGCAGCACTGCCTTTGAGAACACTGTGACTGAGTGACTCTGCCTCTGAGAAAGCAGCTGAGGGGGAGGCAGGAGCATGGTCACGAGTGAGGAAAGGTTCCCATGTGCCTTGGTGGACCAGGAGAAACAAAGTCAAGGTTTTTTTCTTTCAGAACCTCACTACTGGAACCCTTATTGAATTGGAGAACTGCTTTTCTGATATTGCTTTGGAAGAGAGGTAGTTAAAGTAGAGGGAAATGGGTTCATTTAGGGAATAGGGAACTGCAGTCTGAGACATCCTGGCTTCCACTCCCACTGCGGAGGTTCAAGTTCAGGGGCCCCATTTTATTTACAGTGAATGATTTGATGAAAGAATAAAGTGACTGGGATCCCTGGGTGGCACAGCGGTTTGGCGCCTGCCTTTGGCCCAGGGCGCGATCCTGGAAACCCGGAATCGAATCCCACATCGGGCTCCCGGTGCAAGGAGCCTGCTTCTCCCTCTGCCTATGTCTCTGCCTCTCTCTCTCTCTCTCTCTCTCTCTGACTATCATAAATAAATAAAAATTGAAAAAAAATTTAAAAAAAAAGAATAAAGTGACTGATTTGAGAGTGACTTAGTGATGGTCACCATCTGTGAGCAGATAAATACATTTCAAGAAGAATTCAACCTAAAATCCCTGTTTTATCTCCACATAACTGAAACAGAAACCTATGCTCCTTCCTTGGGATTTGTCTAAATCGGCTGGGCCTCCTGACCAGGTCTGGGAGGCCAGTGTCCTTTCTTTTCCACTTGCAGTGGAGATCTTGCCTGTGTGCATGGGCAAGCATTGAGACTGGCTTAGCGATCCAAGCTTACCCAGCTCAGCTTCCCTGGTCAGGAGGATGGGTGGCCCTGGAAGGGACCCTGCTTCCACCCAGCATCCCAATTCACTCACCCTCATGACTAATGTTTTCACCCAGACTTGTAGCTTTAAGTATCATTTATACTCTCTAGCCAATTTCTCTCTCCATCCAGGATCTCCCCTTTGAATGGCAGGTGTGTAACAGGCACCTGACATAGAACAGGTGAACCTCTTATCTCTGTCCACCCCAGACCTTCACTGCTCCTCCCACTGCCATATTTCTGGTCTTAATAATGATACTTCCTCACTTCTAGCAATTCAACACAAAACCTGGGGGAGTCAGCCCAGACTCCTCTTTTGCACTCACATTAGCAAATTCCATCCACTCTACCTTCAAATATAAGCCACCATTTTGTAGCAACTTCACTGCTCCCATTCTGTTCCCACTCACTCTCATCTCCTGTCTGGAAAACTCAGTAGTCTCCCAGCCTTTCCTTCTCTCCCTGAATCTGCTGTGCCCCCTTTGTCTAACTGTCAACACAGCATCTGCAAATCTCATCTCCTTCATGTCTTTACTAAAGATAAGGGTGCTACATACTATGAATTGCAGAGCTCCAATTAAATTTGAATTTCATCTAATAAATAAATATTTGTTTTTATTCCTTTTCATTTTTAATTTTCATTCTAGTTGTTAACACACAGTGTTATATTAGTCCCCTTTAATTTGAAGTAGAGCCCTCTCCCATCTTCCTATCATCCTTTTCTGCTTTATTTTATTTTGCAGACTTATGATGAACATACCACATATTTTGCTTGTTTTTACAAATTCTGTTAAGGTGAAGTTCACATTACATAAAATCATTTATTTTATTTTTAAAAGGATTTTATTTATTTATTCATGAGAGACACACAGAGAGAGGCAGAGCCATAGGCAGAAGGAGAAGCAGGCTCCTTGCAGGGAGCCCGATGTGGGACTCGATCCCAAGACCCCAATGCCACGACCCAAGCCAAAGGCAGATGCTCAACCACTGAGCCACCCAAATGCCCCTAAAATCATCCATTTTAAAGTGAACAATTCAGCGGCATCTAGTACAATTACAATATCCTTCAACCACCACCACTATCTAATTCCAAAACATTTTCCCCACTCCAAAGTAAAACCCCACAGCTATTAAGCAGTTTCTCCTTATTTCCAGCTCCTGGCCCTACCTCCATGCCCTTTGCTTTGGTAACCACCAATATGCATTCTAGTTTTATGGATTTACCTATTCTCCATATTGCATACAAATGGAATCATACAATATTTTGCCTTTTTTTTTTGTATTTGGTTTCTCTCACTTGACATAATGTTTTCAACGTTCATTCACATGTATCAGTGGTAACATGTATCAGTATTTCATTCTTTTTCATGACTAATATATTTTCACACACACATAACTATATGTTCATCAATTCAATCATTATTTTACTTTTGAATTGTATTTACGTTCAGGCTATTGTAAATAGTGGTGCTATGAATAGTTGTGTACAAGTATTTGTTTGAGCCCCTGTTTTCAGTTCTTTGGGGTATTATATACCTAGGAGTGGAATTGCTGGGCCATAGAGCAATTTTATGTTTAACATTTTGAGATTGCCAAGCTATTTTCCATAGCAGCTTAACCATTTCACATTGCCAACAGATATATGTTTTCCAGTTTCTCCAGGTCCTCATCGATACTTATTAGTCTCCATTTCTTATGGTTTATTTGTTTATTACAGCCACCCTCAAAGGCATGAAGTGGAAACTCATTGTGTTTTGATTTCCATTTCTCTAATGATTAGTAATGTCGAGCATCTTTTCATATGCTTATTGACCATTTGTACCTCTTCTTTGGAGAAATGTCTGCTCAAGTTCTTTGCCCATTTTTTCAAAAGTTTTTATTTAAATTATGTTTTTTTTAACATACAGTGTAATATTAGCTTCAGGTGTACAATATAGTGATTCAAAACTTCCATTCCTCCATCCATTTTTAAACTGTGTTGTTTTGTTTTCTTGTTGCATTATAAGAGGGTTTTATTTTTAAATCTATTCTGGATATAGAGGTTCTGAGATATATGATTTGGAAATATTTCCCCCTTCTGTATGTTGTCTTTTTGCTCTCATGATAATGCTCCTTGATGCACAAAAGATTTGATGTCTAATGTATGTACTTTGTTTTGTATGTACTTTTTTGAGTTCGATTTGCCAACATATAGCATAACACCCAGTGCTCATCCCATCAAATGCCCTCCTCAGTGCCTGTCATCCAGTCACCCCATCCCCCCGCCCACCTCCCCTTCCATTACCCCTGGTTTGTTTCCCAGAGTTAGGTGTCTCTCATGTTCTGTCTCCCTCACTGATATTTCCCACTCATTTTCTCTCCTTTCCCCTTTATTCCCTTTCACTATTTTTTATATTCCCCAAATGAATGAGACCATATAATGTTTGTCCTTCTCTGACTGACTTAATTCACCCAGCATAATACCCTCCAGGTCCCTCCACATCGAAGCAACCGATGGGTATTTGTCGCTTCTAATGGCTGAGGAATATTCCATTGTATACAGAGACCACAGCTTCTTTATCCATTCATCTGTCGATGGATACTGAAGCTCCTTCCACAGTTTGGCTATTGTGAACATTGCTGCTATAAACATTGGGGTGCAAGTGTCCTGCCGTTTCACTGCATCTATATCTTTAAAGTAAAAAAAAAAATTTTTTTTTGCTCTTTTTAATGATTTTATTGGTATGGTCACAAGTTTGATGTCTATAGTACATTGATTATGTAGCTGAATACAAATATTTTAAATAAGTATATTACATAAATGTGTCGAGTTTTAAAATGTCAAGTTTGAATGATCATGCATTTCCCATGCATTTGCATCTGCATCCCCAAATTGTACAACTCAATCTATGCTATCCTCACTGGGTCTTCGTGTATGCCCCAGCTAGGTTGGGGCAGGAGCTGTTGTGCCTTTTTGCAGACCCAGATTTTCAAGAGCAACAGTGTTGAACTCAGGCATTCCATGGAGCAAGAAAAGCAAAACCAGGTTTTGCTCTGGTTCAGGTAAAAATGCAAATACCGACTATTGCTTGTGTGAACCACCTGATCCCCCAGGGCTTGGGCTAGCACAAAGGGTATTTGGATATCCCTGCATAAGGCCAACAGGCCATATCTGTACCCACATTTCCTCCCTGGGGGAAAATTCTAGAACTGAGATGCACAGTCTTCCAACATGCTGTCAGTTATATAGCTGGAACCAAGATGGGATTCATAGTAACTTTTTTCATCAAAGATATTAACAGTCCAACCAACAACCTGAATGCCTTTGGCTGACCACTTCTTCAAATAGTCCGGGGATATAAAATCCTTCTGTAGGAGGAAAACTGAAATTCCACACAGGTACCACAAGATATTATGCATGCTCCAGTCGAGCAAAATGTCCATTACCACAAACATGGACTGTTTCCAGAAAGTATCATAGCGTGGCTTCCCATCTCCTGTATGGCTAAGGCTCCAAGGTCTTTGAGTTAACGCTGTTACTGCATTCTGATCTGTTTGTCTCATCTTATAGATAACTTCTGGCAAGAAAGAACAGACGATACTATTATTGTATAGTTGAGGAAACTCCAGATATATTTTCTTTAGAGCATCAGTAGCCATGTTTGCCCATGGCCCTTGACACCAAAGATTGTGAGGTTGTAATTTAGGCACTCCACTCTGCAAGGCTTGTCTCAGGGTAGGGATCTTTTCATCAGGGAAATCATTCCTTAACCTGTGATTGTAGGTTGCTGTAGGATTAAGCTGTAGGATTAAGCTTCCTAATTTGTTCAAATGTCAAATCACACAATCGACTGGTGCCATCAGTCGTCCTATTGACTGTATTATCATGCATTAGGTTGGGAATCCCATCAGAAGTAAACTCAAGGTCCAACTGCACACCCGTTGCTCCATTCTTAGCTGCCTGCCAAAAGCCTGCCAGCGTGTTCTCGGGGCGGGGGGGGGGGGGGGGGCTTTGTGGGGCGATGGTGGAAACATAGCCCCCTGGCTTGAGCACCTGCAGGGCCCTGCGGGAGGACCCAGGCTCAAAGCTGAAGAGGCACAGCAAGAGGTAGAGGCTGCTGGTGAAGAGGCAGGCATTGAAGGGATTATGCGTCAGCAGCAGCAGCAGCAGCAAGGAGAAGGGGCCCAGGAGGCCTCCCTGGTGCTCCCACAGCCACCTGCTGGTGCCGGCACCCCCACGAATGGGAGTCCCCAACCCACCTGGCTCCCCAAGCCCCTGACACTCAGCACAGAGGGAGCCCTCTTAGGGGACCAGTGCCACACAACTGCAGTGGCCTAAAGTTAAATTTTAACCAAAGTTGTAAAAAGCTCCAGTTAAAGTAAAAGCAAAGTAAAAATAAGCTATAAAAGTCAATAATAATAAATAGATAAAGTAAAAATAAGCTGATTTAAAATACCAGATACCTAGAACCCCACTACTCTATGCCCTAAGCTAGACCTAATGGAATCATTTATTCTTATTTATTTATTTTTGGCCAAGAAACTTAAAACTCGAAGCAAGATCATTGTGGATGCCTTTGTAAGAGAAAATGAGAAGATACACAAAGACACAGTGAGAAGGCCACGTGAAGACAGAGGTAAAGATTGGCATAACGCAGCAGGAAGCCAAGGAAACTAAGACATCCAACACTGGGGTCAGTTTAGGGGTCATGGTAATCAAGGATGTAACTCACCTCAATCTTTACTTTCATAACATCTGAAAAGACTCTTATTTCAAAGATTAAATTCTGAGGTTCTGGGTAAATGTATGTTTTGAGGTGGCACCATGCACCCGCTAAGGGATTTTTAAGACCTTCAGTACCACAAGCAATGCAAAAATTTCTTTATATTAAAAAGAAAACTCCTCAAGGCCGTCTAAGGAAACAGCTCAAAGAGCGTACACCGGATCCACTAGATGGGTTTACCTGGGGGAACCTGGAACCCATCACTCTACCATTGCCCTCTTCCTTCTCTTCACCACAGTCCATCTTTCCAAGACTATCATGTCTCTTTCTGTTTTTGATTCATACCTATTTCTCCCTTTATCCTAGACTCTCCCTACTCCATATCTCTATAATCTGGAAGAGACCGCACTAGGGCCCTGATGTTTCTGTTGGTTGGTGTGCTGATTTATTCTGGAAAAGTATTAGTCTCTCATTCTCAGATTCTTCCATCCTCAATTTGAGCTCATTCATGAAGAGTCACAGTCTCCAGCACCTGTACAGCACATATAAACCTGTTCTATACGCTCCAAAAGGCTGCAGAAAAAGTTTTTAAAGACAGAGGAGTAAAAAAAAAAAGGAAACTACCAAAGAATCCATTGTTCTAGGCAAGGTTGCCCTCCTAAGAAGATTAGAGGGTGTCTATCATTAATTATCCTAATGCTGACCAGGAAATCCCCATGGTGACTGGTTAAAGGTTACATATCTGGGGTGGGGTTGACCTCCAGTCATCCAAGCATGCATTATATATCTCCTTGGTAAATGAATAGGGGAACTATCTGGTCCTTAAGACAATGATTCTAATCCCTGCATTCCTTGATGTTACAACTCGTTATCCTGCCTATTTGTTAATATTTAGTCTCTTGATTTTTTTGCAATATATGAAATGTATTTAACCCTATAAGAACTGTTCATTTTCCAGAGCACTCCCTTTGTGAAGATCCTGTTTCTTGGTCAGCTGTCCTAATTGAGGCTCAAATAAAACTTTCTTTCTTCCTTTTAGAGATTCTAAAAGGTTTGTTCATTTTGCAACTCACTTATGTCCTGCCTTATTTGGGGGAACTTACCTGATAGTTATCCCAAATTCCTAAGGACTTAAGCTTAGTAAGATTTTTCTGTTTTTGCTAGATATCTACATCTTTCAGGACTATAGTTCTTGAACATAAAACAAGCAGATGTGCTAGAGGGTAGCATGCTTGACTCTAGAATTTAAGGATCCCATTAGCTAAGTCTTTGGGTTTCTCGGAGCTGAACTAGTACCTGAAAAGGTTGGGCCACAGGCTTGAGGATTATGCGTGTTTTACAGTGTACCCTGCTGCATAGCAGTTTTCTTGATGCTGGTGGGTGGCCTAGTGTCCATCTAACCCATTTCATGACCAACCTACCCTATCATGGGAGTCTTCCTGAGGTGGCAAGTGTTCTAATAGCCTTTAAGTGCTTGGCCCACACCCACCAATTTTTGCAGCCGTTTGGCTTCTGAGATCCTCACTAGCAGTAGCCATTATCCACCTAAAACAGGACAAACATGGGGATATTAATGTACTGAGAGTCTCACTGAGATGTTAGTCTCTCCTGGCCACAAGAAGGCCTTGAGTGCATGGCATCACCAATTCCTGTGGAACCTGCTGCGGTTTTCCATCCAGGGAATTGTGGGCTGAAAAGCTAGAGGCTTGGCCCTGGGCTAACCCTCTGCCAGCGCAGCTGGGCTCCAGGTGACTATACAAGCTCAATGGCTCATGGAATATCTGTCTGCCCGCTCAAGTCGATGTGCCCTATAAATAATGCCAATTCGATTGGGAGCTCAAGCACAAAAATAGTGGCACTCAGAAGAACTTACCTATAGCCTTAGAAATGTGAGAAAGACGGTGATTTCGAAGGGATCATGAGAGCATGCCCAGTTTTCTTATTGAATGCTGCCAGAAGTTCTGCTTCAAACCCCAACACTGTCCCAAGCCTGTTAAATAACAAAAAGTCAACAATGTAAATTTTAAAAATCCTATTGGCTTTATTAACTGATTCATGAGTCAGGCAGGATCCCATCTAGCAAGTAGAGGGAAGCATCAAAGGGCTACAGAAAAGGAAGTGTTTTTAAACATGAAGAAGCAGTGGAAGAAAGGAAACGATTAGCCAAGAACCCATTGTTTTAGGCTAGGTTTCCCTTCTAAGAGGGATGAAGGGGTCTATTAGTCAGCTTACCTAGTGCTGACCAGGAAATCTCCATGTTGACTAGTTGAAGGCTACATTTCTGTGGGGCTGATGCAGTTAGGTGAAGCATTAAGTGCTGCTTTACTGACTTGAGGCCTTAACCTAAGTGACATCATTTTCAGGCTGTGATTTTCTTTTTAACAACGGTGACAAAAACATTGAGGCACCTGGGGGGCTCAGGTGGTGAAGCACCTGTCTTCGGGCTCAGGTCATGATCCCTGGGCTCTATGATCCCTGGGTCCTGGATGGAGCCCTGCAACAGGATCCCTGCTCAGTGGGGAAGCCTGCTTCTCCCTCTCCCACTCCCCCACCTGGTGCTCTCTCTGTCTCTTTCTGTGTCAAATAAAATCTTTAAAAGGTAAATAAATAAATTCATCTACATAAAATCTCAAAACAATGAACAGTGACAAAAATAAACAAACACCTTGTGGAGAATTGCCAGGGTAGAGAAGCAAAATACAAAACCTTTGCTACTTGGCTCTCTTGAATGCTTGACAGTTTGTTCCCAGGAGTATTTGTGCTTAGAGGCCAAGTCATCTTCTTCAGTGAAGTCTGCTGTCCCATGTATCTTATAAAGCAGTGATTCTCAAGGTATGACAGTAAGGGTGGGTTGGGGTGGAGGGGGGATTTTGCTGCCCCAGTGTTAAAAAGAAAACCATAGACCCCGAGAATGATATCAATTCCATTGAGTTCCTAAATTGTGGATTAATATTAATCTAATTCCAATTTAGGGGCACCTGGCTAGCTGAGTAAAGTGTGTAACTCTTGATCTTATGGTTGTGGGTTCCAGCCCCACACTGGGTGTGGAGTTTACTTAAAAAAATAAAATGTGTAAAAAAAAGAAATTGTAAGCAAAAATATTAAACAAATAATTGCAGTTTCGAATTTCTCCAGAAAAGTAGTCTTTACCAGTAGTCAGGCTTTTTGTTGCTGTTGTTGTTAGTGCCAGTCTTCCCCTTGGGCAGGGAGGGAGTCCCGAGCAGATAAGACCGCTTGCCTCTCCCCCAAGGCAAAGTGGTCTTTCCCGGAACAATCCTTTCCGTCTGCTAACGAGTTGCTTGCCCCAGCGTCCGGCTGTCAGCACCTTCCAGGTAGTACCATTCCTCGCAGCTTCTTCTATTTGCTAGATGGGATGTGACCTGATTTGTGAATCGTTTAATAAAGTCGGTTAGATCTTTCGCGATACTCGCGCCTCGGATAAACTCCTTGGCTACGTCCGATGCTGCCAGTGCACAAAGGTCAGTGAGATCTTGAAGCGCAGCTGAATGTTTTATTTAGCGCCGTGGGTGCACGGGGGTGCGTCTCCAGACAAAACACGGAGCTCCCAGGCACGTATGAATGTGAAGCTGGCCCCGTGGTTTGCCTGAACATCGAGGAGAACAGGTCCGCGTGTATTTTATCTGGAGGTCTCCGGCGCCCACGACCGCGATCCCGGCCCGGCGGCCAGGCCCTGCGGGTTCCCAGCCGGCTTTGCCCGAGGGCGAGCTCGGGGCGGGCGGGGGCCGCGGGGCCTGCCCGGGTGCTGGGCCCGCAGCTGAGGGCGCAGCTGCCCGCGCCGCGGTTCTCGCCTCTTTCCCAGGTGCCCGGGGGCCCGCGACGACTGTCCCTGTGCTGGGAAGGCGAAGGCCGCCTCTTGCCCGAGCCCCCGCCGTGGGGCGGGGAGAGGCTTCGCGCCCCGGGGAGCAGGAGCCACGGGCGTCCGCGCTCCGCTCCTCGGGGCTGAGCCGGGGTGCAGTGCCGCGGCGCCCGGCGTGCGCACGGCGGGCGGAGGCCCTCGCGGGTCCCTCTAGGCTCCGCGGAGGCCGGGCCTCTCGGTGGTCGCTGGGGCCGGGGCGGGCGGGGCGGGGCCGCAGAAGGAGCCCAGGCGCGGGGAGCCCATTGGTGCCGGACGTTGCGTGGCCGCGACGCTTCAGGCCGGGGCTTCCGGGCGCTCGGGCTCCTCGCAGCCGGCTCCGCAGACCTCGGCCCGGCGCGCAGGTACGTGTGGGCCCCCGAGCGGGGACAGGCCGGTTTGGCTGTGCGAGAGGCCGGGCCTGGCGTTGCGTTTTCTCAACGGTGCTCGAGGCGTTGGTCCTCGCTGTGGCGCGGAGGCTGCGCGGGAGGGACGGGGACGGGGACGGGGACGGGGGGCTTCTGGGGCCGCGGGAGGCGCCGCCACAGGGAGGCGGGGAGGCGGGCAGAGACCCTCGGGGCAGCCAGGGTGCTGGGATGCGAGGGGAGGAGTGGTCGGACCTGCACCCGGAGGCGGCGGGGCTGCGGTGAGGCCTGCTGCGGGGCACGTCGCGTCCACGCGGGCTCATGGAGGGGGGGGTGTGGGGCGGGCAGGGTGCGGTGCACCTCTGGCGCCTCTGCCTGCTTCTGTGATTGTGGACGTTTTTCTCTGCCTTCTATCACCTTGATGTTGTGATGTGGGAGGTGGGGGGGTGGGGTTCCGGGTCTCACCAGGGCTCTTATCCCCCGCCCCAGAGCCATTGTGCAAATGGCTCAACTTTGAGGCATTTACAGTTATCAAATGTCATATTTAAAAAAATATTTTTGAAATAATGTAAGGATGAAAAAAGTTCAGAAACTGGTACAAAGTATTGATTGTCACGTTCTGTGCACTTAGACTCCCCAGGTGTAATGGACATCTAATGGAACAGAACAGGAAAACGAAAGCCCTAACATCTACAGGGTTTATTCAGACTGGCCTGCTGGTCTCCCCCATTTCCTTTCCGTGGCAGAGGATCCAAGTCAGGATTTAGTTGCATTTACTTAAACAATGGAGGGCCTCTTAACCCCCAGGACCCTTCAGAGTGGCCTTGGAAGCAGCAGGTCTCAGATGAGAGGGTCTTTTCTTCCTCCGTGCCGGCCCCATAGAGAACGTCCAGCAGGGCCTGTGGGCAGCTTTGGCACTTGTCACCATCTGCCTTGACCCATCTAGTCCTGGCCTTTCAGCCTGTGCAGATTCTCCTCCTGCTTCTCAGGCCTACCTGCTTCTGTCCTGGTATCTCTGAAGATGCCGGCCTTGGCCATCTTCTCTTTCAGTGGGAGCATTTCCCCTGGGTGATCTCTTGTGGCTCCAAGGATTCTTGTGGGTTTGAGCCTACCCTATGTCCTCAGAGAACTCCCTCATCTGTGGTTGCAGCCCAGGTCATTTCTCTGTTCCTGACTTACAGAACCTGTGGCCTGCATGATACCTTGAAGGGTTATCTCAAAGCATTTCTGTCTCAGTATAAGCATATCTCAGCCTGAACTCACATCTGGTCTCCTCTTGTGCCCCCAGATCTGTGAATGCAACCACCGTACCCTCGCCACTCAGCCCATCCTCGGGTAGACCTCCCTGACCAGCTCTACCCCTGACCCCCAGTCAATCCAGACTTGGTTTCCTTTTTGAATCCTCCTGGGGCTGGCCCACTTTTCTCCCTGGGAACCACCATCCTGCCTTTTGTCCCCCTGTGCTTGCTCTATGCCCTCACTCAGTTGTCCACACCAGAGTCAGACTAAGCTAATTATTTTATTTTGTTTGTTTGTTTTTAGTTAAAGATTTTTATTTATTTATTCATGGGAGTGACAGAGAGTGAGAGAGGCAGAGACATAGGCAGAGGGAGAAGCAGGCTCCATGCAGGAAGCCTGATGGGGGACTTGATCCCGGATCCCAGGATCAGGCCCTGGGCTGAAGGCAGACGCTCAACCGCTGAGTCACCTGGGGGGTCCCAGACTAAGCTAATTAACATGTACAAGTGATTGTGTCATACTCTGATTGTATTGTTTTAAAATTTGTCTTTACTATAAAGAGAGAGAGAGAGAGAAAGACAAATTAAGATACAGACCATTACAAACTGATGGTCAGGGAACACTGGGTGGCTCAGCAGTTTAGTGCCTGCTTTTGGCCCAGGGCCTGATTCTGGAGTCCCGGGATGGAGTCCTGTGTCGGGCTCTCTGCCTGGAGCCTGCTTCTCCCTCTGCCTGTGTCTCTGCTTCTCTCTCTCTCTGTCTCTCATAAATAAATAAACATCTTTAAAAAAAGAGAGAGAGAGAGAGAAAGTCGGTGAAATAGGTGGCAGGAATTAAGGAGAGCACTTGTGATGACCACCAGGAGATATATGGAAGTATTGAATCACTAGATTATATGCCTACTAATATAACACTGTGTGTTAACTAACTAGGGTTAAAACAAAAACTCAATATTTAAAGAAGATGCAAAAATAAATAAATAAAATTTCCCTGTGCTGTACGATAAGGTTCATCTTCTTAATGGCGCCCTCAGGGCCCTGAAATGGCTGGTCCAGCCTCTTCCTCTACCCTCCCCCTTGGGTTCCTGCTTGGCCAAACCTTCATGGAGCTTGCCACCAGCGTGCTCATATGTCTTTGCAGAGAAGCACTCCTTAGTCTTGGGGTTCACCCAGGTTTTGAAGCCTCCTACCTGGATCCCAAAGCTCCTGCCAGAGCACTTTTTCTGTAGTTGGCTGGCTTATCATTGTATAGGGAGACAGAAGCGGGGCGGTTTCCGTTGTGCCGTCTCACTGAAATCACGCCTGCTTGTTCAGGATGGATCACAGGTCACTTCTGCTGTTCAAGTCTCAGTAATTTTGTCTGTAGATCATTAACCACTGAAAGAGATGTGTTGAGATCTGCCGTTATTGTGATGGATTTTTCAGTTTCGACAGTTCATTTGTATTGTGAAGTGGTTACTAAATGCATGAAGTTTAAAATGATTATAACCTAGTGAGTGATACATCCTTTCCCTGGGCAGTAATCTTTTTCTCTGATAATGCTTCTGTTTATTTTTAATTCTAAAAGTTAGCAAAAAATAAAATTTACTACGTTAACCACTCTTCAGTAGTGTTAAGCATGCTCATATTGCTGTGCGCCAATCTTCAGGACATTTTTATCTTCCAACATTGAAACCTTTGCCCATTAAACATCATCTTCCCATTTGCCCCTCCTCCCTCTACTGGTAACCACCATTCTACTTTCTGTTTTTATGAATTTAAGTACTGTCCATAGCTCATCTAAATAGATCCGTACAGTATTTGTCTTTTCATGACTGTTTTCTTTCATTTAGCTGAATGTCTTAAGTTTCATCCATGCTGCAACATGTGACAAGATTTCCTTCCTTTGTAAGGCTGAATAGTATTCCATTGTAAGTATATACCACATTTTCTTTACCCATTTATCTTTGATGGACCTTTGAGTTGCTCCCACCCCTTGGCTATGATAAAGAATGCTTCTATGAAGATGGAGGTCTCTTGGAGACCCTGCCTCAATTCTTTGGACTACATGCCCAGAAGTAGGATTGCTGGATTATATGGTAATACTATTTTTAATTTTTTTGAGGAACTCTCATTCTGTTTACATAGTGGTTGCACCGTTTTACATTTTCCTATCAGCAATGCACAAGTGTTCTAATTTCTCCATATCCTTGCCAACATTTTTTTTTTATATATATACTGGTCATCCTAATGGGTATGAGGTGAGCCTCATCGTGGTTGTGATTTGCATTTTTTTAAAAATTTTATTTATTTATTTACGATAGTCACAGAGAGAGAGAGAGAGAGAGGCAGAGACACAGGCAGAGAGAGAAGCAGGCTCCATGCACCGGGAGCCCGACGTGGGATTCGATCCCGGGTCTCCAGGATGGCGCCCTGAGCCAAAGGCAGGCGCCAAACCGCTGCGCCACCCAGGGATCCCGTGATTTGCATTTTTTAATGGTTAGTGATGTTGAGCATCATTTCATACGTTTATTGGCCATTTATACATCTTCTTTTGAGAAATGTCTATACAAGTTCTCCGTCCTTTTTTTCATTAGGTTACTTGTTGCCTTGCTACGAAATTCATAGGAGTTATTTGTATATTAACTTATTGTCAAATACATGATTTGCAAATATTTTTCCCATTCTATTCGTTGTCTCTTCACTCTCTGGATTGTGTCCTTTGATGCATTTTGAAGTTTTATATACCCCATTCGTCTATGTGTACTTTTTTGCTGGTGCTTTGGTATCGTAGTCAGGAAATCACTGCCAGGTCCGTGGATCCTGGGTGGCTCAGTCAGTAAGCATATGCCTCAATCTCAGCTCAGGTCTTGATCTCAGGGTTGTGAGTTCAGGCACCATATTAGGCTCCACACTGGGTACGGAGCCTATTTTAAAAAAAGAGAGAAATCATTGGCAGATGTTGTATTGTGAACCTTTTCCCTATGTTTTCTTTCAAGTGTTTTATAATTTTAACTTTTACGTTTATTTCTTTGATACATTTTGAGTTAAGCCTTTGTAGATGATGTCAGACAAGAGCCCACTTTATTGTTTTGCATGTAGATACTCCATTTTTTCTTTTTTTTAAGATTTATTTATTCATTTATTCATGATAGACACAGAGAGAGAGAGAGAGAGAGAGAGAGAGAGGCAGAGGCACAGGAGGAGGGAGAAGCAAGCTCCATGCCGGGAGCCCGACGTGGGACTTGATCCCGGGACTCCAGGACTGCCGCCCTGGGCCAAACGCTGAGCCACCAGGGATCCCTGATATTCAGTTTTTTTCAACACCATTTGTTAAAGAGACTATCTTTTCCCTATTGAGTAGTTTTTACGTCCTTTTTGAAGATTACCTGACCATATACATGAGGGTTTATTTCTGGTTCTGTTACACTTCACTGGTCTGTATATCAGGCCCTTTATACCAGGGCCATGCTATTTTGACTTCTTTAGCCGGGCAATATATTGAAATGAGGACATGTGAATTTTCCAACTTTGTTCCTTTTTTCCAAAGTTATCTGGGCTATTTGGCTTCCCTTGATTCCAAATAATTTTAGGACGGATTTTTCGATTTCTGGGGGAAAAAATGGTATCGGGATTTTGATAGAGATTGCCTTGAACCTTTGAAGTACTTTGGGCAGCATTGACATTTTAGCAATATTAGGTCTATCAACTTATGAATGAAGATATCTATTTTTGTGTGTTTTTTTAAAATATTACTCTGATATATGTTTTCTCATTTTCAGCATGTGATTCTTTCACTTCTTTCATTAGTCTTATTCCTGAATATCTTACTTTTTTCAGTGTTGTGGTAAATGTTGTGTTCTTAATGTCCACTTCAAATTGTTCATTGTTAACATATAGAGATGCAACTGATTTTTGGTGTGCTGGTTTTCATTTCTGCAACCTTTTTCAATTTGTTTACTACTTCTAATTTTTTTTTTAATCCTTACAATTTCTACATATTAGATCATGTTTTCTGCAAATATAATTCTTCTTCCTTTCCAACTTGGATGTCTTTTGTTTCTTTTTCTTGCCTAATTGCTCTGGCTAAGATTTCTAGTACTATATTTGATAGAAAGGCCAGAGTAAACAACTTTATCTTGATCCTGTTTTTAGAGGAAAAGTTTGAGTCTTTTGCTATTTTGTACATCAGTTGGGATTTTTAAAAATATTTGGTCTTTATTATGTTTAGTTGGTTTACTTTTACTCCTAGTTTAGTAAGAGTTCTTTTCATGAAAGAGTATTAAATCTTGTGAAGTGGATTTTTTTTTTCATTATTTGCTATAAATATTTGGTTTTTTAAATGTTTTTTTCAATTTAAATTTAATTAAATTATACTAAGTATACTTAGTATACTATACAAAGTATACTATATGTTGTATAGTATACTATACAACATATACTAAGTACATCATTATTTTCAGATGTAGAGTTAAAATAATCCATCAGTGAACATACGCTTTTTGTCTCTCATTCTGTTCACTGATTAATTGTTTTCTCATGTTGAACTATCCTTGCATTCAAGAAATCTCCCTTTGTTGGGGTATATAATCCTTTCAATGTGCTATTGAATTTACTTTGTTTATAATATTTTCTTGAGGATCAATATTCATCAAGGGTATTGATCGTTAGCTTTCTTGTAGTATCTGTTTGGCTCCAATATCAGGGTAATGCTGGCTTAGTTACTGTATTTTTCTGCTCCAGAGTGTCTTTTTGGATCTTTTCTATGATTTCTATCTTTACGTCAATATTCTCATTTTGTCATCCATTTCCTGATTTTGTCTCATTGTTTCTCTTGTTGTCTTTTAGCTCTTTGAATATATTTAACAAATGGCTTTCAATTCTTCACCAAGAAACTCAACAGTCTGTCTTTCTTTAGGATTCATATCTGGAATCTTATTTTGTTTCTGTGACTGAGCCATGTTTCCCAGTTTCTTTGTATGCTCGTGATCTGCTGTTGAGATATGGCCATTTGGGAAAAAACAGCCTCTTCTCAGTCTTTATGGACTGGCTTTGTTCAGGGGAATACTTCCAGTCAACCCTAGAATCTAGAAGTTTGGAACTTCACCAACATCTCCTGGTGATGCATTCTCTGGACCTGAGTGTGTACTTTTAATTTTAATGGTCTCAAGTTCCACAAATAGTGTGTCCCTAATTTCTTCTTAGAAATGTATAATTTTTCTCTCCCTGGCATTGGCATGTAAAACTACAGAATTTCTGCAGCTCTGGTGTGCTGTGGCACTTGCTTATATTTTCAGTAACCTCCAAACTGCTCCCATTCCCATCAATGCTCCATGTCTGATGAGGCATAAAATCTATATCACCCAGGGAGCCCCCAGATAAGCCAGGGTGTTGGACTGATAGTCTACTCTGATTTCCACTCCAGGGTCGAGTCACTGTATTTACCCTGGCTGTGCCTTACTGATCTGAGTGGGGAGAGATCCATCTGTGCACAAAATGCCATGAAATCTCCTACGCTTTTAAAGGGAATCCCATCTTACTTTTCTGTTGGCCTGGGTTGTACACCATTTCAAGTGGGCTCTAGAGTTCTCACAAAGATATTCGGGTTCATCTTTGTTTTTAACTTGTATTTCCATGGGTAATAAGGGCCTAGAGCTTTGAAGTCTACCATCTGCTGACATCACATCCTCTATATTTGTCTTTTGAATTGTCCTCATATTCCATTCTTTTCTTATAATGTCCTTCTCAAATGCTCGTATTGTGGTAATGCTCCTCTTATGAGTTTGGGTTGGTTTCTGTGTGTGTGTGTGTGTGTGTGTGTTTGGAAGAGTTTGAGAAGAGCTGGCATTAATTGTTCTTTATGTGTGGGTAAAATTCACCAGTGTGTACATTTGGGTTTTTGTTTATTTTTGGTTTGTTCGTTTGTTTTTTGGTTGGGAGATTCGTCTTTCTCCTACTTAATTGGACTGTTTCAGTCTTTCTCCTACTTAATTGGACTGTTTCAATGATCTGTTTCTCCTGGCTCAGTCTTGATAGATTGTGTGTTTCTGAGAATTTCAGCCGTTCCTAAGTTGTGCAGTTTGTTGGCATATAATCAATAATCAATTTGTAGTAGCCTCTATGATCTTTTGTTTCTGTGGTATCAGTTTTAGTCTTTCCTCTGTGAGATGTATTTTTGTTGATTTGGGTTCTCTTTATTTCTAGGATACTGTAGCTAGGAGTTTATCAATTTTGTTCATCTTTTCAAAAAGCTAGTTCTTAGTTTGTTCATCTCTCCTATTATTTTTATGTTCTCTATTTTAATTATTTTGGCTCTAATCTTTTATTTCCTTTCTTCTGATAACTTTGGGCTTAGGTTATTCTTTTTTTTTTTTAAGATTTTATTTATTTATTCATGAGAGAGACACACAGAGAGAAAGAGAGACATAGGCAGAGGGAGAAGCAGGCTCCCTGTAGGGAGCCCATTGTGATACTCAGTGTCAGGACCCCGGGATCTCGACCTGAGCCAAAGGCAGATGTTCAACCACTGAACCAGTTATTCTTTTAAAAAAAATTTTTTTTGGGATCCCTGGGTGGCGCAGCGGTTTAGTACCTGCTTTGGCCCAGGGCACGATCCTGGAGACCCGGGATCGAATCCCATGTCGGGCTCCCGGTGCATGGAGCCTGCTTCTCCCTCTGCCTGTGTCTCTGCCTCTCTCTCTCTGTGTGACTATCATAAATAAATAAATAAATAAATAATAAATAATAAATAAATAAATAAATAAATAAATAATTTTAAATTTTAATTTAATTTTAAATTCCAATTTAGTTAATATAGAATGTTATGTTAGTTTCAGGTATACAATATAGTGATTCAGCACTTCCATATGTCACCTGGTGCCTATCACAAGTGCAGTCCTTAATCCCATGACCTATTTTACCCATTCCCCACTCCCCTCTGGTAACCATCAATTTGTTCTCTATAGTTAAGAGTAATTTCCTGGTTTCTCTCTCTTCCTCTCTTCCTTAGCTCATTTTAAAATTTTTATTTATTTCTGTGAGAGAGAGAGTGAGCACAAGCAGCAGGGAGGGAAGAGGGAGAAGCATACTTCCGCTGAGCAGGGAGTCCAATGTGGAACTCGATCCCAGGATCCTGGGATCATGACCTGAGCCAAAGGCAGATGCTTCACCAACTGAACCAAGATCAGTTTTGCACATTTGCCCCCCTTTGCACATTTTTTTGTTTCTTAAATTACACTTAGGAATGAAATCATATGGCATTTGTGCTTCTCTGACTCACTTATTTCACTTAGCATTACTCTTAGCTCCATGTACGTCATTCCAAATGACGAGATTTCATTCTTTTGTATGGCTGAATAATACTCCATCGCATATGTACCACTTCTTCTTTATCCATTCATCTATTCTTTCTAGAGTTCCTTGAGATATTTATATATATATATATATTTTTTTTTTTTCTGTATGTGTTTATAGCATTAAGCTCTCCTAGAAATCTTTTGCTGCATCCTAAATGTTTTGGTATATTGTGTTTCCTTGTTTCATTTGTTTCAAGATACTAAGTATTTATGTAAGAAAGAAAACCCAGAAGTGGGTTGGGGCAGGGGGAAAGGAGAGGGAGAATCTTAAGCAGGCTTCACACTCACTGCAGATCCCCACACAGGGCTCGATCTCAAGATCCTGAGATCATGATCTGAGCCAAATCAGGAGTCGAATGCTTAACCAAGAGCCACCCAGATGGCCTCAAGATACTTTTTATTTTTTTTTTTTTTTTTTAAAATTTTTTTTTTTTAATTTTTATTTATTTATGATAGTCACAGAGAGAGAGAATGAGAGACAGAGACACAGGCAGAGGGAGAAGCAGGCTCCATGCACCGGGAGCCTGACGTGGGATTCGATCCCGGTCTCCAGGATCGCGCCCTGGGCCAAGGGCAGGCGCCAAACCGCTGCGCCACCCAGGGATCCCTCAAGATACTTTTTAATTTCCCCCTTAAGTTATTCTATGAAAGAATTTTTTCTTCTTTGACCTGTTGGTTGTTAAGAGAATGTTGTTCCATAAGTAGTCCTTTAGGGGATTCCTGGGTGGCGCAGTGGTTTAGCGCCTGCCTTTGGCCCAGGACGCGATCCTGGAGACCCGGGATCAAGTCCCACGTCGGGCTCCCGGTGCATGGAGCCTGCTTCTCCCTCTGCCTGTGTCTCTGCCTCTCTCTCTCTCTCTCTGTGTGACTATCATAAATAAATGAAAATTAAAAAAAAAAAAGTAGTTCTTTATACATCTGGGACTTCACGAATACAGTGGTCACTGGCCAGGCACATGTGACAATTTACATTAAATTTAAGTAAAATTATATAAAATTAAAAATTCAGTTTCTCAATCACACTAGCCATACATATCAGATATGTAATAACCACATACCATATTGGGTAGCACTAGTAGACAGTATTTCCTTTTTACAGTAGGATCTATTGGTAGTCTTGATATAGAATAAGAGTTGTCAACCAGGTGTAGTTTTGTTCCCCATGGGACGTAATGGCAATGTCTGGAAACATGTTTGATTTCACAAGTAGTGGAAAAGTAGTGCTGGTGTTTTACTGGCATCTAGTGGGTAGAGTTCTGGAAAGCTGTTAAAATCCCGTAATTCACAGGACAGCTCCCAACAGAGACTCATCCGGCCCACATGCCAGTAATTTTGACGGTGAAAACCTTTGCCCTATAATATGTTTTGGTGTGAGGTGGAGAGCTCCTTATTTTTCCCTCTGATGGGCCAGTTGACTAGACCCCCTCTGCTGTGTGTACTCAATCCATCCTCTGCTTACCGCTGGTGAACATTAAGCTAAACATGTTTTTTCACTTAAATGGTGGAGAAGGTTCTATTGCCTTGCTAATTAGCATACAATTTTTAAAAATCGATCTCTTCTGTCTTACAGATTCTTTGACTCTGCACATATAGACAAGTCTCTGTTCCTGGCTCATCATGGCTTCAACTTCAAGGTAAGTGCCTTTGATGAAAGCCTTTATGAAAGGCCATGCCCAGGACATTTTTAGCTCTTGGTCCTGCTGGCCTTACTAAGCATATGGTGTCTAGGAAAGAGAAAGGTGGAAGAGAGAGCAGAAAAGGGAGATTGAGGAAAGATGAGGCAGGCAGGGTAGTGTATATGGTATGGGTGAGGCTTTGTAGCTCCAGGGTCTACACTGTGTCTGAAAAATGTGATTTATTTTTCTCATCTTTTTTTTTTTTTTTTGTAAGATTTATTTTTTTATTGAGAGAGAGAGAGAGAGAGAGAAAGAGCACAAGTGGGAGGGTTAGAGAGAGAGGGAGAACACGCTCCAGATTGAGCACGAAGCCCCATTTGGGACTCGACCTCATGACTCTGAGATCAGGATCCAAGCTGAAACCAACAGTTGGTCACATAACTGTGCCCTCCAGGCTCCCTTTCCTCATCTTTTAACGCACAAGGTGCTTGCTACTGGACTACCATGGTCCTTGCGAGCTTTACCATTCCATGAGTCTTCTTTCTTTATTTTTTTCAAGTTTTTACTTAAATTCCAGTTAGTTAACATGTACTGTAATATTGGTTCAAGACTAGAATTCTTCACTTACCTATAACACCCAGTGCACATCACAAGTGCCCTCCTCAGTGCCAATCACCATGCCAATCCCCTGCCCACCTTCCCTCCAGCAAGCCTGTTTGTTCTCAATACTAAAGAATCTCTTATGGTATACCTCCCACTCTTTCCCTTCCTTCCCCTATATTCGTCTGTTTGTTTTTTTTTTTAAATTCCACATATGAGTGAAATCATCTGGTACTTTCTCTTACTGATTGACTTTGCTTAACATACATAATACACTCTAGTTCCTTCCATAGCATTGCAAAAGAGAATATCATCTTTTGATAACTGAGTAATATTCCATTGTCTGTCTGTCTATCTATCTGTCTACGTATGACATCTTCTTTGCCTGTTCATCAGTCCATGGACATTTGGGCTCTTTTCATAGTTTGTCTAATGTTGTTAATGCTGCTGTAAATATTAGGGTGCATGTGCCCCTTCAGAGAATATTCTTGTATCCTCTAGGTAAATACTTAATAGTGCTATTGCTAGGTCACACATAGGGTAGTTTTATTTTTAACTTCTTGAGGAACCTCCATACTGTTTTCCAGAGTGGCTGCACCAGTTTGCATTCCCCCAAGAGTGTAAGAGGGTTCCCCTTTCTCTGTAACCTTGCCAACATCTGTTGTTTTCTGTGTTGTTAATTTTAGACATTCTGACAGGTGTGAGAAGGGATGTCATCATGATTTTGGTTTGTATTTCCCTGATGATGAGTGATGTTGAGCATCTTCCCATGTGCCTGTTGGCCATTTGTAGGTCTTCTTGGGAAGAATGTCTATTCTATCACCGGCCCATTTCTTAAATGGAATATTTGGTTTTTGGGTGTTGAGTTTGATAAGTTCTTTGTAGATTTTGGATAAGAGCTCTTTATCTGATAGGTCATTTGCAAACATCTTCTCCCATTCCATAGGTTGCCTTTTAGTTTTGTTGATTGTTTCCTTTGCTGTGCAGAGGCTTTTCATCTTGATTAAGTCCCAGTAGTTCATTATTGCTTTTTTTTCTTTTGCCTTCGTGGATGTATCTTGCAAGAAGTTACTGTGGCCAAGTTTAAAAAGGGTGTTGCCTGTGTTCTCCTCTAGGATTTTGATGGATTCTTGTCTCACATTTAGATCTTTCAACCCTTTTGAGTTTGTCTTATTGTGTGGTGTAAGAGAACGGTCCAGTTTCAATTTTCTGCATGTGGCTGTCCAATTTTCACAACACCACTTATTGAATAGACTGTGTTTTTTCCAGTGGCTATTCTTTCCTGCTTTGCTAAAGATTAGTTGACCATAGAATTGAGGGTCCATTTCTGGGTTCTCTATTCTGTTCCACTGATCTATGTGTCTGTTTTTGTGCCAGTACCACACTGTCTTGATGACCACAGCTTTGTAATGCAGCTTGAAGTCAGCATTGTGATGCCCCAGCTTTGGTTTTCTTTTTCAACATTCCTCTGGCTTTTTAGGGTCTGTGTGGTTCCATATAAATTTTAGTGTTGTGTGTTCCAGCTCTGTGAAAAATACTTGTGGTATTTTGATAGGGATTCCACGAATGTCTAGATCCCTCTGGGTAGGATAGACGTTTTCACAATATTCTCCCAATCCATGAACATAGAATGTTTTTCCATTTCTTTGTGTCTTCCTCAGTTTCTTTCACAAATGTTCTGTAGTTTTCAGAGGACAGATCCTTTACCTCTTTGGCTAGGTTTATTCCTAGGTATCCAATTGTTTTGGTGCATTTAAATGAGATCAATTCCTTGATTTCTTTTTCTGCTGCTTCATAATTGGTGTATAGAAATATGAGAGATTTCTACATTGATTTTGTATCCTGCAACTTTCCTCAATTTGCGTTATCAGTTCTAGCAATTTTTTGCTGGATTCTGTTGGGTTTTCTAAATAGAGTATCATGTTGTCTGCAAATAGTGTAAGTTTGACTTATTTGCTGGTTCGAATGGACTTCTGGTATTATTTTAAATAACAACGGTGAGAGTGGACATCCCGGTTTTGTTGCTGACCTTGGAGGAAAAGCTCTATTTGCCCCCATTGAGGACGATATTAGCTGTGGGTCTTTCATCCATAGCCTTTATGATGTTGAGCTATGTTCCCTCTATCCAGACTTTGTGGAGGGTTCTTATCAAGAATGGATGTTGTGCTTTTCAGATGTTTTCTCTGCATCTATGGAGAGGATCATGTGGTTCTTACCTTTCTTTCATTAATGTAGTATATGATATTGATTGACTTGTGGATGTCGAATCCCCCTTGTAGCCCAGAATAGATCTCACTTGATTGTGCTGAATGATTCTTTTAGTCTAGTAGTGGATTTGATTTCCTAGTATCTTGTTTGGAATTTTTGCATGCACGTTCATGAGGGATTTTGGCCTCGTTGGGGTCTTTGTCTGGTTTTGGAGTCAAGGTAATGCTGGCTTCATAAAAAATGAATTTGGAGGGTTTTTTCCATTTCTACTTTTTGGAGCAATTTGAAAAGAATATGTAGTAGCTTTTCCTTAAATGTTTGGTAAAAGTTCCCGAGAAACCATGTGACCCTGACTTTTATTTGTTGGGAGATTTTTTTTTTTTGTATTTTTTTGTATTTTTTTTATTGGAGCTCGATTTGTCAACATACAGTATAACACCCAGTGCTCAACCTGTCAAATGCCCTCCTCCGTGCCCATCACCCAGTCACCCTGTCACCCCATTCCCCCCGCCCGCCTCCCCTTCTACTACCCCTTGTTTGTTTCCCAGAGTTAGGAGTCTCTCTGCTTTGTCACCCTCTCTGATTTTTCGTTGGGAAATTTTTAATTACTGATATAATTATTTGCTGGTAATGGGTCTGTTCACATTTTTTGTTTCTTCCTGATTCACTCTTGGTAGTTTATATGTTTCTAGGAATTTATCCCTTTCCTCCAGCTCCTAGTTTCACTGATCTGGTCTACTGCTTTTTTTGTTTATCATTTATTTCTGCTCAATCATGATTATTTCTCTCCTTTTGCCTTTAGGCATTACTTACTGTACCTTTCCTAGCTCCCTTAGGGTAAGGCTAGGTTGTGTATTTGCACCTATTCTTGCATCTTGAGGTAGGCCTGTATTGCAGTATACTTTCCTCTTAGAACCACTTATAGACAGATAGAGCTTTTCCTCCAAGGTCAGCAAAAGTTTGAGACTGTCTTGTTTTCATTTTCATTTGCTTCCATGTATTTTTTATTTCCTTTTTAATTTTCTGATTAACCCATTTATTCTTTAGTATGGTCTTCTTTAACCTCCATGCATTTGTGGTTTTTCCAAATTTTTCCTTGTGATTGACTTTAGGTTTCATAGCATTGTGGTGAGCCATTATGCATGATATGATCTCAGTCTTTTTGTATTTGTTGTGGCCCGATAGGCAACCCAGTGTGCGATCTATTCTGGAGAATGTTCCATGTGCGTTCAAGAAGAATGTGTATTCTGGTGCTTTCAGACAAAATGTTTGGAATATATCTGTTAAGATCATCCAGTCCGGTTTGTTATTTAAACCATTTTTTCCATGTTGATTTTCAGGTAGATGATCTGCCTGTTGCTCTAAGTGGGGTGTTAAAGTCTCCTAATATTATTTCAGTGACTTTAAGTTTGTATTTAATTGATTTTTAGGTTTGGGTGCTCCAGTTTGGGGGGCATAAATATGTACAACTGTTAGATGTTCTTGTTGGATAGATCCTTTTATTATATTATAGTGCCCTTCTTCATGTCTTCTTACAGTCTTTAGTTTAAAGTCTAGTTTGTCTGATGTAAGTGTGGCTGCTGACTTTCTCTTGATGTCCATTTGCATGGTACATGGTTCTCCATCCGCTCACTTTGAATCAACAAGTGTCTTTAAGTCTAAAGTGAGTTTCTTGTAGGCAGCATAGAGATGGGCCTTGTTTTTTATCCATTCTGATATCCTATGTCTGTTGGTGGGAGCAGTTAGTCTGTTTCCCTTCAGAGTGAGTGTTGATAGATATGAATTTAGTGCCATTGTGTTACTTGTGAGGTTGCTGTTCCTGTAGATTTTCTCTCCTCTGTAGTCTTTGTGGCTTTTGATCTTTCTTTACCTCTTGAAAAGTTCCCTTTAATATTTCTTGCAGGGGTAATGTAGTGGTCATGAACTCCTATTGTTTTTGTCTGTCTGGGAAACTCTTTTTCTCCCCTTCTATTCTGAATGACAGCCTTGCTGGAAAAGTATTTTTGGCTGCATATTATTCCCATTCAGCACGTTGAGTATATCATGCTTCTCCCTTCTGATCTGTTAGGTTTCTGTGGAGAGATCTGCTGCTAACCTTATTTCTCTTCCACTATAATTATGCAGGGGACAATCCCAATCTTTTGGTATTGGTTAAGACCTGATTTGTGACCCAGTAATTTAATTTAGGGATTTCTTTTCCATTGCTGCTCTCAGGATGTTTTCCTCATCTCTATATTTTGCAAATTCTACTCTAATATGTCTTGGTGTTGGCCTGCTTTTGTTGATTCTGGCCAGAGTTCTCTGTGCCCCCTGGATTTGGATGTCACCTTCCTTCAGCAGATTACGGAGGCCTTCAGTATAACTTCCTAGAGTAAGCTGTCTGGCCCATTTCCCTGGAACTCCTATGCTCTGCCTGTTATTATGCTTTATGAGGTCACCCAGTTCTTTAAGTCAATATGCTCTGCCTGTTATTATGCTTTATGAGGTCACCCAGTTCTTTAAGTCAATATTCGTGATCTTTTTCTTTCCTTTGACTTTTCAGCTTCATTACTTCTCATAATTTAATTTTTTTAAATCACGTATTCATTCTTCTGCTTCTTCTATCCTTGCGCTCATTGTATCTGGTGGATTTTGCATCTCGATTACAGGATTTTTTATTTCAGACTGACGAGTGTTTAGATCTTTTATCTCTGTGGTAAGGGACTCTCTGGTGTCTCTTATGCTTTTCTTAAGCCCAGAGAGTATCCTTAGATGTTGTTTTATTTTTATTTTTATTCATTCATTTTTTTTAAGATTTTATTTATTTATTCATGAGAGACACACAGAGAGAGAGATTGAGAGAGAGAAGCAGAGACACAGGCAGAGGGAGGAGCAGGCTTCATGCAGGGAGCCCGACGTGGGACTCAATCCCAGGTCTCCAGGATCACATCCCGGGCTGCAGGTGGTGCTAAACTGCTGCGCCACCAGGGCTGCCCTTAGATGTTGTTTTAAATTCTGGGTCAGGCATATTACTTATATCTGTTGGAATAGATCCCTGGCTATGACCTTTTTTGTTCTTTCTTTTGGGATGAAGTCTTCCCTCTTGGCATTTTGCCTAAGTCTCTGTCTTCTAGGTGTTAGGAAAACCTTTATGTTACCTTGTCATAGGGGTGATGACTGTATTAAGAAGAGGTTGTATGCTGACCAGGCAGGGCCTGGGCTTCAGGAAGTGTCTGGAGTATGCTGTGTACTCTGTTGCTGTGTTTTGGCAGCTCTTTCCCTTAGGTCACCTGTGCAGTGTTTCCGCCTGCCTGCAGTGTGCCCTTGTCCAGTGTGTGGTGAATTTTACCTAGGTGTGCGGTGGTCATCTTGGTAGAAAGGCTAGACCCAGTATCCACTACAGCTGGTGTTGTATCACTCCATGGTCTGTAGTCTTGGGTGTGGGGAGTGGGTGCTGGTTGTCTGGGGAGGGAGAGGCCCAGCTGCCTTTCTGGCTCTCAGGTACACTTGCTCTTTGAAGAAAGCACCTGCAGAGCATAAGGGGATGGGGATCGGTGTAAGTTTCTCAAGCTCCCACTTTGTTCTCTGTACTGCTGCCTGAAGTCCTCAGTGTTGACTAGGAGCGGATAAAAATGGCATCATGCACTCAGTGTTCACACCCACAGCTATTCAGGAAGCCATCATAGAAGAGGGAACCATGTTCCCTCATTGGCCCCAGGCTTCCCTCAGATTCCTGCCTTCCCCCTGTCTGTGTCTGAGCTGTCTGACCCCCAGTGGCTCAGTGCTCCTGTTTTATCTCATGCATGTTGGCTGGGTTTCAAAACTCCAAATTTTAGGGACCCAGTGTGGCATGGAGCCACACTAATCCTCTGGGAGGGTCTGCCCATTGTGGCCGGTGCGACTATGTCCCTAAAGGGCCATCACATGAACACACCGGGGCTTGGAGTTTATGGTGAAGCACAGCGAAAAAGCCAGTATCCAGGTTAGCTGCCCTCAGCAGCTGCCTCTGCTCCTATGGTAATGCGTGGGGTAGTTCAATGCTGTCTGCTGCCTGTTTTGTCCCTGAGTGGCAGTGCCACCTCTCCCAGATGCACTCCAGTGGGCCCCAGGGGATCCTCAGACACGCTGTCTGCTGCTGGACCTCTGCCCCCCCGCCCCCCCCCACCCCAGGAGCACTTCAGAGCTGGCCAGGCTCCACCCATGGGGATGGCGTGGAGTTCTGAGATTCCAGACTCTGAGCTCCCCTGCTTCCAAGAACTCTCTATAATCAGCCCCTATCGCTTTCTCCCCTCAATGGCTTTGGGGAAATGTTTCTCTTGTGCCCCACGCATGTCCTCTCCCACACGCACTCTCCTCTCTCCCTGACCAGGGCCCCCTCCCCCCTTCACCTCCCCCAGATCCTGTCTCCCCCAGACCTACCTTCCAGGCTATAGCCCCTTTTCTCCAAGTTCTGCGCTTTGCTCTCCATCCTCAGATCAGTTTCTTGGGTGTTCAGAATGATTTGGTATTTCTCTAGCTGTGGTCATGGGATGAGGCAAGCCTAGGGTCGCCCTCCTACTCCTTCCTCTTAATTCCTCCTCCCCTTGTCCAGCAGTCTGAACAGCCATGCGCAGAAGGTGTTTAGAGTGAGGTAGTGAGAATGGTGGAAGCCCTGGCTGTCCTGGCCTGGATCTGCTGCTGCAAACCAAGGCAGGGACACTTGTGAAGATGGCTACTGATCCCAGAGAAGCGCTTGGTCTGAGGTCCATGGGAAGGGCTTTTGTATCCTTGAAAACTAGGTTCCCTTCCTGGCCCACACAGAGCATAAGAAGTACCTTAGTTCCCTGAGGTCGACCTCCCGGGCCTTGGTTCTAGCACAAAGGCTGATGAAGTCAGCATCACGAAGTGAGTCTGAACTTAAGAGTCCAAGGGCAGGTGTTCAGAGACCTTGCCTCTGTGTAAAGTCTGTTTCCTCCCTTGGGTTTGAAATTCTTTTAAGTGGTGTAGGACATCAGTAGTGCCCACCTTCCCCACCCTGTCCTTTCTCACACCCTGGTGGCCCTCCTCTGTCCCACTACAGAGGGCTTCCTGTGACAGCTGAACACACCTGAATGTCCTGATGGGGCCTCTAGACCCCTGGGGCCCTGGTCTGGGTGTCCTGGGCTCCTTGCTCCCCTGTTACTATATCTGAAGCCTCCTTGCTTGCAGATAGCCTGTCCTTTTGGGTTCAGGGACTTGTACCTGCAGCTCTCTTCCTGTGCCAGGGACACCCCATCTCCAGCTCTCTGTAAGGCCCACTCTCTTTCTCAGGTCACCTGTGTGGTGAGCCTTCACCCATCATCTATCAGAAATAGCAGCCCCAGTCCTAGTGTTTTGCTGTATTCTCTGAACCTGGTGCCGTCCCACAGAGCTCCTTGTCTGTTGAACTGTCATCCTTCTCCTCCAGGGCAGATCAGGGGTGGAGCACGTCCACCGCCAGGCCCTGAGAAGCACCTCATCACAGTCGGTGCTCATTAAACACAAGTATCTCTTGACATCCAGTTAGTTCCCACATGCGCAGGAAGAGTTAGGAAGGCAGGGGTTTCCATGTTTTGTGAGTCTATCTGGCTTCTGAATTGCGGCTGCTACGTAGTAAGATGTCTAATATTGAGGGAACCACCTGAAAACCTGTCTGAATCTGTTCAGGTCCTGAATTTGGGGTAGTAAGTCTTCAAATAGGGAGAGTTTGGAAATTTGGGAAAGACGAAACTTATAATTGCTCAATTCGTAAGGGAAAGGGAAGACCCAGGTAAGACAGGGATGAAAGTAGGGCTGCTGAGGCCACTGAGTCAGAGGACATCACTGGTGTTACTTCAGCAGCTCAGGCTCCCTGGTGGTGGTTCCTCCCTGGGGATGACAGTGCCACCTGGACTTATCACTAGAGGCGATCTTCTCTTCAAAACACTTTAAGAAAGAGAGAAGAATGGAATGTGTCCCTGGAGGTCCTTCCACTAAAATACTCCTGCACTTGAAAGTGTAACATGTGCTGGCCTGAAACTCAGTCACGCGGCCTGGAGCCTGATGGTGCTGGGTCTGACGTGCTGTTGGGGCCCAGGTGCTCTGTGGTGGGAGCCCTCTTCTCCAGGCAATGCTTTAACAGAGTTTCCTGCTGAAACACTGTCTCCTTGTGGCCTCTCTCCCCCTTGGTTCCTGTCATTGCAGCAGCTTCACTGTTGGGAGAGGTGCCAGTTCAAAGGCAAAGTCTGCGAAGCTGCTCGAGGTTCTGAATGCACTGGAGGAGGAGGAGGAGCGCAGCCACAGCAGGCAGGAGATCTTCATTGCGCCACCTGACAGTGCCTCAGGGGACTTCACTGACGAGGACTCAGGGGACGAAGGTGGCCGACGAGGCTTCCACCTGCCGGGCAGCGTCCTGCATGCCTCCGTGGTGCCTGAGGACTCGTCTGAGGACTCTGGCGCGGAGGAGGAGGAGGAGGAGGAGGAGGAGGAGGAGGAGGAGGAGGAGGAGCAGCTGTTGCAGCCGGCCCTGAAGAGACAGAGGGCAGTGGTGGAGCCTCGGCGTATTTGGACCAAGAGAGATATCCAAGCTGACTTCTGCAGCTGGACTGCATCCGATCCTCACATAGAGGATCTCAAGAGCCAGGAACTGAGTCCTGTCGGCCTCTTTGAGTTGTTTTTTGATGAAGGAACAATTAATTTCATTGTTAATGAAACCAATCGTTATGCTTGGCAGAAAAATGTCAACCTGGGGCTCACAGCCCAGGAATTAAAGTGTGTTCTGGGCATTTTGATTTTAAGTGGGTATATATCCTATCCAAGGAGAAGGATGTTTTGGGAAACCTCTCCTGATTCCCATCATCATCTTGTGGCTGATGCAATCAGAAGGGACAGGTTCGAAGTGATCTTCTCCTACCTGCATTTTGCAGATAACAATGAGCTGGATGAAAGTGATAGGTTTGCCAAAGTCAGGCCTCTCATCATCCGGATGAATTGCAATTTCCAGAAGCACGCACCCTTGGAAGAGTTCTACAGCTTTGGAGAGTCCATGTGTGAGTACTTTGGGCACCGGGGATCCAAGCATCTGCCTGCAGGGAGGCCCATGCAGCTGGGCTACAAGATCTGGTGTGGGACAACCAGTAGGGGCTACCTGGTGTGGTTTGAGCCCTCACAGGGCACGCTGTTCACCAAATCAGACAGGGGTCTGGACCTAGGAGGCAGTATGGTGGTGAAGTTTGTGGATGCGCTTCAGGAGCGTGGCTGTCGGCCTTACCACATATTTTTCGACAAGGTTTTTACAAGTGTCAAACTCCTGTCCATTTTGAAGAAAAAGGGGGTCAAGGCCACAGGAACTGTTCATGAGTATAGGACTGAGCGATGTCCCCTCAAAGATCCCAAAGAACTTAAGAAAATGAAGAGAGGTTCATTTGATTATAAAGTCGATGAGAGCGAGGAGATTATCGTGTGCCGCTGGCATGATGGCAGTGTAGTCAACTTCTGCTCCAATGCTGTGGGCATAGAGCCAGTAGGGCTGACCAGCCATCCTTCAGGAGCAGCCAAAACACGGACCCAGGTCCATCAGCCCTCTTTGGTGAAGCTGTACCAGGAGAAGGGGGGCGGTGTCAGTCGGATGGACCAGAACATTGCCAAGTACAAGGTGAAGATCCGGGGCATGAAGTGGTATTCAAGCTTCATTGGCTATGTCATCGATGCCGCCCTGAATAATGCCTGGCAGCTGCACAGGATCTGCAGCCATGATGCCCAGGTGGACCTCCTGGCCTTCCGGAGATATGTGGCCTGTGTGTACCTAGAGAGCAATGCTAATGTGTCCTCCCAAGGGAGGCGAAGCAGGCGGCTAGAAACTGAGAGCCGCTTTGACATGATTGGGCACTGGATCGTCCACCAGGACAAGAGGACCCGGTGTGCCCTCTGCCACTCACAGACCAACACGCGCTGTGAAAAATGCCAGAAGGGTGTCCACGCCAAGTGCTTCAGGGAGTACCATATCCGGTGATGCACGAGGGCCAGAGGGAGCCCTGTGGATGTTTGGTTTATAAAGAGATTTTACAGCTACTTACATATAGTAGATGGAGCACCTGATTTTATGTTGGGAAAAAGAGACCTGAATCCCTCATTATTTGCTTTTGTATTTTCTCCGTATCTCCGTTACACTTCTCTTTTTATTGTCTTCTGTGATGCCCACATGTAATATAAATTAGTATTTATATTGGCAATGATCGGTGTTTATAAATCTCTAGATTATACTCTTATTTACTTCAACAATGGGCCCTTTTTATTCAGATAAAAATCTTCCTTTGAGTTATACCTGAGTCCCAGTAAAGAAAATCAAATATAGCCAAAAACTTTGTGAAACTTTTATGAAGAGTAAAAAAGTTAGGTAATTGTATGCTACTGATGACAATCTAAGATGGAGCAATAGTATATAGGTATGGTATTGATGTGATGAAGGATATTTTATCATATTTATTTCACTTTAACACTAGCCGACTCTCCATGGATAGATATTTATCTATCTCTGCCTTCTATTTATCCAGAGGGCTAGATTTGTAGACTCAATCAAGATTTTCTTGATAAAAATATTTTCTTGGGGCGACTAGGTGGCTCCCTTGGTGAAGTGTCAGCTTTCAGCTCAGATCATGATCCCAGGGTCCTGGGATGGAGTCCCACATCCAGCTCTCTGCTCACCGGGGAGTCTGTCTGTCTCTTTCTCCCCCACTTTCTCCCCCTGCTTCTCCCCATGACTCATTCTCTCCCCCCCGCCTCAAATTAATTAATTAACTAAATATTTTCCTACTTTAAGTATATTCTTTTGGGATCCACTTTCATAACTAGAGCGAGATAGGAATCTCTCTCCCTGCCAAAACGATGGTTTGCATCATTTTCAAAAATATATGCATATTTCCCCACTGATTTCAATTCTAACTATATAAATTCCTGAAATTTTGGGTTAAGTATTAAAACACAGGAGTTATTCCAGACGACTAAAAGAAATACCTGTGAAAATTTGGACCTATCAAACATCAGAGAAAGGAACTTTTTTTTTTTACTTTTTAAAAATTCAATGTTTATGACTAATTTGGGGGTAGCATATAGTGATTCTCAATGGCAATAATAACCAGTGCTGGTTACATCAAGTGCCCTCTGTAACGCCCATCACCCAAACACCTCATCCCCCACCTCCCTCTCCTCCAGCAACCGTCAGTTTGTTTCCTATAGTTGAGTCTCTGATGCTTTGCCTCCCTTGCTATTTTCATTCTATTTGATTTTTCCTTTCCTTCACTTCCCTTATATACATTGCTTTTGTTTCTTAAATTCCACATGTGAGTGAAATCATATGATATTTTTCTATATCTCTGACTTATTTTGCTTAGTCTGCCACCGTCTAGTTCCACCCACATTGTGGCAAGGGACAAGATTTCATTCTCTTTGCCAGCTCTGTAGTATTCCACTGTATAGAAATACCACCTCTTTTTCATCTATTCATCAGTCAACAGATATCTGGGTTCATTCCATAGTTTGGCTCTTGTGGACATTGCTGCTGTAAACATTGGGGTACAAGGACCACTTTGAATCTGTAGCTTTGTGTCCTTTGAGTAAATACTTAGTTGTGCCATTGCTGGGTCGTAGGGTAGCTCTAGTTCTAACTTCTTGAGGAACCTCCCTACTGTTTCCAGAGTGGCTGCAGGAGCTTGCATTCCCATGAATCAACAGTGCATGAGGGTTCCCCTTTCTCTGCATCCTCACCAGCATCTGTGGTTTCCGGAGTTGTTCATTTCAGCCATCTGATGGTGGTTTGCCATTGTGTTTTTGAGTTGCATTTCCCTGATGATGAGGGACCTTGAGCATTTTTTTTCACATGTCTGGTAGCCATTTACCTGTTTCATTTGCAAATATTGAACCACCCCTGCAAAAACAAGGCCAATTTAAGAGTTGAATTATTACCTGGGAAAAGGTGCTTCCCTAACACAAGGATAAAGGAGAACTCTAAAGAATACAGAACTGCAGCTGGAGTCCTGGCTCCACCAGGCAAGTCTGTCTGATGGAATTTCAGTCGGGAAGTAAGCTACATAAGGCAGGTAGCTCGTCACTGTTCTGGCAAAGTGGGCACACATACCTGGTTTTTGGAAGCATCCACGGTGGACAGACAGGTCCCTGACACAGCAGGTTTAAAGCTGGAGTGGCTGTGGCAGGGAAATCTGGGAATGTGGCTCCCTCGCTGGCTGTGAGGAAAGGCCAGGGGAATCCCTAAGGAGCAACACCAGGCACACGGGGCTAGCTGCTGCACACTGTGCACTTGGCTGGTGATGCTGACCCTCTGAGCAGAGCGGCCTGTCCCAGCACTTATTGATCTCCATCATCATGCCTCCAGTGCTTACGTTTTTGCGCCCTAGTTTTTTTTTTTTTAATCACATTTATGTTAGTTTTTCAAACCACTAGCATTTAGCTTTATGATTTTCCCCAGCATGCACCTGCTTTCTTTTAATGAAGCTCTGCTTTTATATTTGTAATGTAGTTGCTTCTCTCTTCTGTTCTATTTGCTATTCTTCTTTGGCTTCCTTTTTTTTTTTAGGATTTTATTTATTTATGAGAGACACAGAGAGAGAGGCAGAGGCACAGGCAGAGAGAGAGAGAGGGAGAAGCAGGCTCCATGAAGGGAGTCCGACGCTCGATCCCAGGTCTCCAGGATCATGGAAGGTGCTGCTTGTTACTTGACTTATGTTTCATGGAATCTGTGAGGCACGATCATACTTACATTCGAGGCTTGCTGTTTTGTGTCACCAGTCTGCTCCTGCTTCTTTATCCCTCTTTCTGCTTTTTTGGTTTGATGAATTATTTTCATTGTTCCCTTTCAATCTTAATTATTCTGTTTTCTCCCTTCAAGATTCAGCTTTATTTCTTTTTTCAATTAATTATCTTCAATGGTGTTACTTCTCCTCTGCTGACTTTCTAGTTCTGCATATCCGGGATCATGTCCTGGGCCGAAGGCAGCGCTAAACCACTGCCACCTGGGCTGCCCTCTTTTTTGGCTTCTTAAACGAGAAGCTTCTTCACCTGATTATCAGCATTTCTTCTTCTCTAATATAGACACGTGCAAGCCTGTTTGTGCCTTTCATCTACACCCCAAGCAAAATTTGTTTTCATTACATTCAGTCTGGACTATTTCCCGAGTTTTCCTGTGATGTGTCCCTCGACACATGGCTCACGAACACGTGTGTTGTTTCCTGTCTCAGCAGGAAGGGATTTCCCAGTTGTCTCCATGTTGTGGATTCCCCACGGAAATCCAGTTTTCAGGATCACAGTCAGCGGGAAGTCAGTCTTTTACAATCTGTTGAGACTTGGTTCATCAGCAGCATACAGTCTGTGTTGTCGATCATTCCGTCTGAAATGCCGAAGGACATATATTCTAAGTTACTGTGTGTAGTAGTAGAGCCAGAGGGTGCAGGTGCTCGGTCTCCCCTTGGCAATGGGTTTTCCTGAGTGTTCTGGCCGTTAGCGTGAGAGCGGCGTGTGAAGCCTCCAGGGCTGGTTTGAAATTTGTCCATTTCTTCCTTTACTTTGTGGGCATATTGCTATGTGCTTATGACATAGGCTGTGCATGTCATCCCGCCGCCCCAACCCTCTCTGGTGTGAGATGTCCCACTTGCTTCGGGCAGGAAGTCTTCACTTTGAGTCAGCTTGGCTTCTACGAGGAGAGCTCACTGCTTCCTTTGGTTTGTGTCTGTGAGCTGCCCATTGTCCCATCTTTTATTGTGGACTTTGTGTCTGGAGTCTGCACGGGCTCCCTGTCAACAGCAGAGACTGGGCTATTGTTTTGATGGGCCGCCGGCGTTTGCTGGAAGGTGCTGCTTGTTGCTCGACTTATGTTCCATGGAATCCGTGAGGCATGATCATACTTACATTCGAGGCTTGCTGTTTTTTGTCACCAATCTGCCCCTGCTTCTTTTTCCCTCTTTCTGCTTTTTTGGTTTGATGAATTATTTTCATTATTCCATTTCAATCTTATTTATTCCGTTTTCTCCCTTCGAGATTAAACTTTATGTCTTTTTTTAATTAATTATCTTCAGTGAGGTTACTTCTCCTCTGCTGACTTTCTAGTTCTGCATATGCGTATACATTTATATCCGTTCCTATGCCGGTGCGTGCGGATACACATCATTATTTCAGTTCAGTTGGTGGTCAAGCTGGAGAGTCAGTGCCTCCTGTCTACTTACAGTTCTGTGGCTGACATCAGGTTTCCTACTTGTAAACACTCAGTCTTAAGACTCACTAGATTGATTCATCACGCTGCCTTTTGATGATCACCCTCATATGTTTCAATTCTACATGCCTGCAACCACAATAGTGCTTTTTTTTAAAAAAAAAATCAATGTTCATTCCCCTTCTTTATGTCCATATATATTCATAAGCAGTCATTCATTTACATATCCATACTCAAGGGCAGCCCTGGTGACGCAGTGGTTTAGCGCCACCTGCAGCCCAGGGCGTGATCCTGGAGACCCGGGATCGAATCCCACATCAGGCTCCCTGCATGGAGCCTGCTTCTCCCTCTGCCTGTGTCTCTGCCTCTCTCTCTCTCTGTGTCTCTATGAATAAGTAAAATAAAAAATCTTAAAAATAAAAAAAAGAAAGTGTTAACATATTCATACTCAAATAGACAGCATTATTTACATATATATTTATACATACACATATATACACACACATACACATGCGTGCACACATATCTTGCTCTTATTTCCTTCAGACGGTCTGTAGTTCAAGTAGAAAATTTTCCTTCAGCCTGAGGAATTGCCTTTTGTATGTTTTATGGAGATCTCTCATGTGTTTTCTCAGTTTTGTGGAATATGATTCAGAGTTCCTGGGATTGCATCCCTCCCTCTCCCTCTGCCTGTCTTCACTGATCATGCGCGTGCACTCTCTCTCTCTCTCCCTTAAATAAATAAATAAAATCCTAAGAATTAATACTACTACTACTAGTAAATAACACACAGAGTGAGCATAAAGGTGGACATGCAGGCCTGCTAGACCTGGCTGGAGACCCCCTCCCTCGTGCCTGTATTTGTCGTCTTCCCCTTGTGCTGCTGCCTGCAGAGGTGCATGACCTCCCAGGGAGGGAGAAAAGGCCCATGGAGAAGCCACCCTGGCTCCTGAACGACCCCGTGAACAAGTTCAGTCTCCAATCTGAACAGCCACTCAGTGCTGTCAGGTGGGGCAATCTGTGTTGATGCGATACTGACATTGGAGGAGTCACTTGATAATTCAGCATAATGGAATAGACCTACCAAAGGCGGACATCTCCAAGTAACTGAAATAGTTATCACTCTAGTAGCTTGAAAATGACTGATGGATGCCTGGCTGGCTCAGTCCATAGGACGTGTGGTTGTTGACTTCAGGGTCGTGAGTTTGAGCCCCATGTCGGGCACAGAGTTTACTTGAAAAGCAAAGAAAACACAAGAATTTAAAAATGTCCAAAGTCAATAAGGCCCTAACCATTGTGAGGCCTGAGGCGGGATGGATCCTCCCACCTGCTCCTTCAGCCACTGAGCCCTGAGCACAGATAGTGCCAGAGCTGATAAGCCGACCAGATGCTCCCTCTCGAGCTCATGCTCCAGCGGGAAGATGGACAAAATATGGAGCAAGGTCATGAATGAGAAGGGCCATTGCTCCCTAGAAAGAGAGCCTGGTGCTTCCCTGGGTCCTGAGCTCCGCAGGTGAGGCTGTGATAAGGCTGTGCTGCAGGGACGTGGGGACGTCCTGAGCCCTGCACATGTCAGGGCATGCAGCCGGGCAGAGGCCACAACGGTTCAGTCACTCGAGGCAGAACTTGGTGTTGCCAGAGTGGCGGTTCGAAGGGGGGCCCGGGGGCCAGAGGAGGGGAGCAGCACAGAGGGGAGGAGGGGCAGGGCCCTGTCCTCTCACTCTGAGACCACATTTCCCCGCCCAGTGGCTTTCCCAGTGTCAGGGGCCAGGGATCCCGCAGGACGCAGCAGGGCTCCGGCCAGAGCCTTCCAGGGGGCGGAGGCTGCTGTCAAAACCGAGGATGGACCTGCTTCTAGGAAACTGGGCTCTCGGAGGGCTGGGGGTGGGATTCAGTCCACACCGCAGGCCAAGTTCCCAAACCTGTGGGCTGTTGTCCCCGGAGGCCAGGGCCTGAGCAGGGACTGTGTCATGGCTCAACATAGGGCCTTGTGGCCCAGTGTGGGGACCCAGGAAAGACGTGGGCCAGTCTGAGAGCTGCTGGGCCCCGAGCTGTTACAACCAAACTCTAGAAGTGGCTTCGGGTCACGTTGCCTTTGCTGCGGGTGCAAGTGTGTCATCAAGTGCAGGCCACACTCCAAGAAGTTATGCCAATCTGTGAGATTCTGGGGCCAGTCGTGCACTCGCTTTTGTCATTGTTCCTTCAACATAGATGCACTGAGGCCCGAGACACCAGGAACCGCAGAGTCATAAGTGCTTGCTCTCAGGACCCGCAGAGACACGGCCCCTCTGGCTCCTAGAACCGGGCGGCCGGAGTCCGAGTGGGCAAGGGGGACAAGCCGGTGACCTGTGGGGCGGTGCACGTACCGCACTTCATCGCCCACCGCAAGGGCTGGCTGTCTGTCACTGCACACAGGTGAGGGAGGGGCCCCTGCCGGGCGGGAGGAAGGACCCATCTCAGCGAGTCACGGCCTCCCCAAACAGGAGATAAACACCTGGGAGAGGCTTGCTTCCACTCCTCCGTATTCAGAGGTTTTATTCTCGGATTTCATACTTGGAGTCCCCGTGGACGGGCCCGAGCACCGCCCTGCACACACCTTCCCCTCCAGGGCTCTGCCTTCTTATTTCCACTCATGCTGCAAACAAGTGTTCTTTTCCCGATGGATTAGTGCCGCATGTTCACAGTTCTGTGCTTTTGGTGGGTGATTCCGCTGCCTTAAAGTAGCCCTAATGCTGAAATGTGAAGCTCGGGAAGGGTGTGAGGTACACACAGAGAAAATAGGCAAGGTAGGTAAGCTTCCTTCAGAGTCCAGGTATAATGCTGTTGGCAGAGTTCAGCGTTAATCCATCATGTGTATTACACGGGGGTCTCTAAGCGGAAACGCAAATGAAACAAGATTATATATTGAGGTGTTGACCACACTGTCCTAACCCTGTGTTTCTTCTAGGAGCAATGGTTCAATTCAATCACTGTGACTGGCTCTGGAACCCCCTGCAGTGTCCTGCTCTTGTGTATTGTGACGGGTTCGGTTCCTGGGTCCAATGGTTGAGGCTGTGCTACGTGACTTCAGGACTATTTCCCTTGGGTGGTCTCTTCTATGATCCTCCCGGTAAGAGCTGGTTTTTATTCAGTCTTTTCCTGCCAACACATTCTTACATGTTTATGGCTTGGAGGTAGGTTAAAATAATGAAGCCTTTATTCCATGATTTATCCTCTATTTTTATATATTTGAAAGATGCTAATTTCACGGTTGGTATTTTGCACATCATAAACTGTCATAGTTACTCATTTGTGAATTTGAGAATTTTTGTAGTTTTTTGTATACAGTTTGGTATTTTTTGATCCATTGCAATGTTGGTGAAATTGTCATGGTTATTCTCTCGTTTTATATTTTAACTATTAGAAAAGATTTATATTTTTTCTTTTTTTTTAAAATTTTTTTTAAATTTATTTATGATAGTCACAGAGAGAGGCAGAGACACAGGCAGAGGGAGAAGCAGGCTCCATGCACCGGGAGCCCGATGTGGGATTCGATCCCGGGTCTCCAGGATCGCGCCCTGGGCCAAAGGCAGGCGCCAAACCGCTGCACCACCCAGGGATCCCAGATTTATATTTTTTCTATTAGTGATCTCACCACTAGATATACTGAGTTGTCTTCTGAGAATTCATTAAGATTATGCAATGAAACCCCATACGTGTTTTAAAGTTTAATCGTATTGTATCATTATATCCTTGATCTCAAACTGTTAGCAGATTGAGAAAAAAGTACATAGTGTGATTTGATCAAATGCCGTGTTTCCATCGCTCTCGCTCACTGTGTCAAGCAAGTGTGGTTCACGGTTTCCCTGTTTACTCGTCACTTTAATTTTAACTTTGTTACACTGCTTTATTCTCTGTCCCCTGCAGCTTTGAGGTTCCCTTTGTTTTGGCCCCCCCTTTATTTTCTGGTCTTTAATCTTTGCATATTATTTCATTACCTTTCTACTATAACTCTTACATCATTCCACTAATGCTCATGCCTCCTTCTCTTTGGATGAAGCACTATAGCAGCAGACTGTTTGCGAGCATCACCGTCGTTTCAGACAACTCTGGGCTTGTGTCTTCGTTCTGTGACTTAGGAATTGTGAGGCCTTTGGCAAGGAGCTTAGAGTTTCTATGTGTAAAAGGAAGTAATAGTAATATTTAGTTCAGAAAGTTGTGAAATTTAAATAACGTGTCATAAATTTTTGAACACTTAGCATACTACTCAACACATTACCTAGAAGGTTTTTTTAAAATGTGATTCAAATATACTATTTTCCTCCAGTCTCCCTCCAAACCCCAAATGGCCAGAACTTGATTTTCCCATGTTGTATTTCTATACAACCTATTGTTCTTTTGAAGGCAGTGTGTCTTCCCAACCCCCACCCCCCGCCACAGCTGCTTTTGTGATTTTCTTTTTGTTTTTCTGTATTTTGATGATCATGTGACCTGTATGTGATGCATGCCTGTGTGTATATGTACACGCTTGTGCTGTGTGTGCCTGTAAGCGCACACGTGTTTTCATTCTGCCTCTTGAATATGGGAGTTGGTGTCTTTCTGCAGTTTGGGATCCTTGGCTGTTCTCTCTCTGGATGTTGCTTCTGTCTGTACCTCTTTTCCTGGGACCTCAAGTACAAGTATGATGGGCCTTTTGCTGTGGACCGTGTGTCTTCTGTTCTTTTCATTGCTTCTTCTGCTTGCTCTTCGGTTTTGGTATTGTCTGTTTGCTCTGTCTCAGAACCCACCAATCTTGTCCTTTCCTATGCCATCTGAGTTTTCTGTTAAGTCATCGATGAATGCTTGATGAAAGATAGTTTATTTTATAGGTCTAGAATATCCATGTGATTTCTTCATATGCATTACACTTTTCTCATTCAGTTCTCCATTGATTGCATCCACTTTTGTCCGTCTTGTTATCTGTTTGTCTTACCACGATGATCTTACTTACTTCGCAGTCTTTGCTTATTTTCATTCTGAATTATTGGTTGCATTTTCCTTCCCATATATGTTTCTGGTAATTCTTTGGACGTGTGTCTAACATGGTGAATGAAAGAACATCAAGGGTCAGATGGTTTATTTGGTTGGTCGATAGTCCCTTTTTCTCTTTGGTGCATTGAGCTGGCCTTCAGTGCCCCTGTAATTTGTCCGTTTTTCCCCTGTGGACACTCTGTGTTTTGATTGAGACCCACTAGTCAGAAGCGGGCTCTTTGTCCTCAGCACTGGAAGGCCTCACAAGCACTATGCCAGTCCTTTCAGGGATTTCGAGTGTCATACTTAGTCCTATGCCCCGTGCATCTTAGTCATCTGGCACCTCCCACGTGGGTGGGTCTGGGTTTGTGGCAGACCCCTTCTTGCTTGCAGAGGCTCATCCCGTAGGTGCTGCGAGGCCACAGTAAGCTTTGCTCGGTCTTGTCCCCTTCACCTCCCACCTTGCCAAAGCACACGTCCTGTGGGAATGTCAGCCTTGCATCTGGGCCTCCTTGAGTTTCCAGTGTGTCACTGTATGGTGGTCATGATTGATGCTGGTGTCCTCTTCTCCCAGTGGAGCTGATGTCCTGAGCTGAAATTGGCAAGTGGCCTGGGGACAAAATGGTGCCCCGTCATCAGCCTCCTCAGTGAAGGGCTCTCTGTCCTCTGCACAGATCCGTTACCTAGTTCTGGTCATCTGACAGCTTCCTTACTATCGCTGGGAGCACATTTGTGCGTAATCAGCCTTTTCTGGTTGTTGGGATGGAGGCTTTGGCTTGCACCATGTATAAATCTTCTCAGGAAGTGGAAGTCCCCGATTTAATAAAAAGCTTAGAAATTGTGATTTGTTAATATCTTAAAGATGGTAGTGAGCTAGTTCTTGGTAACTGATGATTCACGTATCGAATGCCCCATTACTGCTTTTTGAATTGGATGCAGAGTGTGTTCTTCACTGTACACAAGAATGTGTGAATTTTTTTTTTTTTTTTTTTAGATTTTATTTAAATCCAAGTTAGTTAACATATAGTGTAGTATTAGTTCAGGGGTAGAATGTAGTGATTCATCAGTTGCATATAACACCTAGTGCTCATCACCTCACATGCCCTCCTTAATGCCCATCCCCCAGGTACCCCATCCACCACCCACCTCCCCTCCAGTGACTCTCACTCTGTTTCCTACGATTAAGAGTCTCTTATGGTTTGCCTCCTGCTCTGTTTTTATCTTATTGTATTTTTCCTTCTCTTCTCCATGTCCATCAGTTTTGTTTCTTAAATTCCACATATGAGTGAAATCATATGGTGTTTGTCTTTCTCCGATTGACTTATTTCACTTAGCAGAGTACCTCGAGTTCCATTCATGTTGTTGCAAATGGCAAGATTTCGTTCCTTTTGATGACTGAGTAGTATTCTAGTGTGTGTGTGTGTGTGTGTGCATGTGTTTGTGCGTGTGTGTGTGTGTGTGTACATACATAACATCATATATACCTACACCACCTCTTCTTTATCTTGGTGAAAGTCTGGGTTATAGATCTTTATCCAAAGTATGAAAAAATAGTGATTTGAAGGGGTACATGCACCCCAATGTTTATCTCAGCAATGTCCATAATAAGCAAAATATGGAAATAATGGGTAATTTGTAGCTATGTTCTTGAAACCACATTTGAGTAGCATTAAGAAAAATTCATATAGCAAATTATAGTCATAATTTATTTCAATGGTTAATTTTAAAAGATCCTAAATTTTGCTTATTTGAACTATTTTTGAGGCTTGACTTAGATGTAAGATTCTCCATAAAGTTGACAGTAGTTCGGTTTGTTGAAGAGTAGTTAATAAGATTTTATCCTCTATCAATATGGATGGAACTGGAGCATGTTACGCTGAGTGAAATAAGTCAATTGGAGAAAAACAATTATATGGTTTTACTCATACGTGGAATATAAGAAACAGCACAGAAGATCATAGGGGAAGGGAGGGAAAACTGGGAAGAAATAAGAGATACTTTTAACTCTGGGAAACTCAGGGCTGCTGGAAGGGAGGTGGGTGGGGGGATGGGGTAACTGGGTGATGGGCATTAAGGAGGGCACATGATGTGATGAGCACTGGGTGTTATGTGCAACTGGTGAATTATTGAACACTACATCTGAAACTAATGATGTATGATATGTTGGCTTACTGAATCTAATTTAATTTTTTTTAAATCTAATTTTAAAAACTAGCTAGGAAATTTCTTTTACAGTTTACTCAGTATTTACTTACAATTTATATAGAAAGCTTCTTCATATTAGTGTTAAAATGTAATGTTCAAAATGTGATAAACACAGCATAGAAACTTTGGGAGGGATGAGAAATACATCCATGATCCTGATTCTGGTGATAGTTCATAGGCATACATATATGTCAAATCTTACCAAATTGTACACTTTAAATATATGCAGGTTTGTGTATATTAATTAAACTCCAATAAAGCAACTGGATACACAAAGTTAATGTATTTAGAGAAGAGCACAAAAATGAAAGAAGAGAACATAAATTTGGTGTAATGAAGTAAGTATGTTTCTTGGAGAAATAAAATGGCCATAATTCCACTTTGTCATGCAAAGCAATAATATAATGTTTTATTAGGCCTAAGAAAAGATCTTGTAGATAAAGCTGTATTATACTTCATTACTATAATGTATGAAGAAAAATTACTGAACACATGCAAAATAAAAAAATGCAAGCATCAGAACTTGCTGAATTGCAATATTCAGGAGATGTCTGAATTCAGGAGCATAATTTTGAGAAATGTTACCATCACCACTACCTGTGGAAAAACACAAACACTGATGACTCTGAGTTGAAAAATGTGTTAGAAGAATTAGCCTATGAATATAAACAGGATTTAGAAATTCCTTAACTAATTGCTTTCAGTTATAATCCCTTTTGTGGTATATAACAAAAAGCTATGCCTATAGAAATCCAAGAGAGCTTTTTGAATAAATATGAAATTAAAATTATGTATTAGAAAAAATGATATATACACACCCTTCATACAAATAGGAAACCCATGTCAATGTTTTAATCAACTCATTAATGAGGGAACCTGCTGGGTGACAATGCAGGTTCTGGAAGGATGTAAGAAAGTGGATTAATAAGTGAAAGAAGGAATTCTAAAAATAAGATTGTCAAATTGGATACAAAATTGATTAATGAACTACAAGGCAATAAATCCAAACCTTTAGGGTAATCTTTTCTGTAAACACAAAGTATAACATCTCTCCTCATCAGTTTTCTATAAATTATTCTGTAACTTGATAGAATTGTAGAAAGAGGTTCCAAGTCAAGCTGCATTATATTGTTAGGGGCCGAGGCCTCTTCAGTGGGCTTGTTGGGCATTAAAATGTTATGCAAGCAGCTTTCTGCCCAAATTCCAAGTTTTAAGTATTCCTGAACATTGGAGAGGCATTGCAACCATATAAGCCAAATGTTAATAAAATATTTTCTGCCAACAGTTGGTTGGCTTCTTGGAAGCTGTTGACAGAAGCTTGTTTAGTGAGGTACTTGGTAAGAAGGATTTTTTTTTTCTGGCTAAAGAATAGTTATTTATTTATTTTCCTTTTTTGACCAGTTTATTTCACTTAGCATAATGTCTTCTACAGTTTATCCATGCTGTAGCATATGTTAGAATTTCCCTCCTCTTTATGACTGGATAATATTTTGTTATGTGTATTAGCACATTTTGTTTATTCATTCATCTGCCATTGGTACTTTATTGCTCTGACCTATGACTATTGTGAATAATGCTGTTATGAACATGGATATACAAATATTTGAGTGTTTCCTTTTAAATCTTTTGGGTATACACCCTAAAAAGGAGTTTCTGGATCAAAGAATGGTATTTTAAAGATTGGATTTTAGTAAGGAAGAAGGAAAGCCATTGGAGGGTTTTGAGCAAGGTGGTGACATGATCTGGATGTGTTTTAGAAGGATCCCTTTGGCTTTGTGTGGGGATGAGATTCTGGGGACCAAAAGGGAAGCCACCAGACACATCCCAGAAATCCATGCAGGAAAATGTAGCTCACCCAGAATAAGAGCCCAGGAAAGGTGAGAATTGATTGGCCTCTAAGGTGGAGCCAAATAGATTTGCTGACATATTTCCTATAGTCACACAAATATAAGGCAAATATCCCAACTTCCTTTGGTTAGAGATGTTAAATGTTCAATAATGCAAAAGGTTATTTCCTGGGAGTATACATGTTTCTGATGCTTGCAGAAAAGAGGATCAAGATTCCAATGGAAGTATAACCACAAAAATGAGCTGGGACCTAAGGAATCATCTAGCCCCACAGGTGACAACCTACAAGGCTTGGCCATTGAACTCTTAACTCTTAACTCTTAACTTCCTACTTTGCTGGTAACTCTTGGCTTTGGGATGATCCTTCCTTTCACGACTAGTTATCAGTGCTCATAGAGTCTTCTCATCCTGACACCTGACACAGCCCATCCAGGCAATAATCACATAACAGAGAAGTCTCCATAAAGGTCCCAATCCACACAACAGGAGTCCATATTCTCTTTCCGTTTACAGGTGCTGAACTGTTTACAGAGAACTGTAGTCATATTGCATGTGAAGCTTACAAACACTTTGAAGTGTAACACATTAATAGTTAAATTGCATAACGTGGTAGCAAATATTATACAGCATTACCATGTCATTTGTATGTTAAATAAAGTTACTGTGATATCTAAAGGAGATTCCACACATATTCAGGTGGCAAATGTCAAAGTGCCAGTACTTATAGCCTTAGAAAATGACCTAACACTAGTTGCAATCCTTCCCATAATTTTTCCAGCTATAAAATCTATTTACATTAAGTCTGTTCACTTTCAGATATGAAGAAGTCCAGTGTGGTCTAAGTTACATATTCAATCATATGTCCCATTCAAAGCCTCTCTCCTCTTCCAACTTTAGCTCTGTCCTAACACTATCTCTCCCTTCTTCTTTTTTTTTTAAAGAAATTATTTATTTATTCATGAGAGACACAGAGAAGCAGAGAGAGAAGTAGGCTCCATTCAGGGAGCCTGATGTGGCACTCAATTCCAGGAACTCAGGATCACGACCTGAACCAAAGGCAGATGCCCAACTGCTGAGCCATCCAGGCATCCCATTACCTCTCCCTTCAATGATTCTCACCTCCTGCTATTCACACTCTTGTGCAATCCCCACCCACACAAAATACCTCTGACTTCTATAAGGGTATTGCAGAAATGATGGCATATGACTTTCAAGGCTAGGGTATAAAAGATATTTTGGCTTTTGACATGTGCTTTTGACTTGCTTGCTCTCAGGATGCCAGCAATCATGTCTTCTTTTTTTTTTAAAGGATTTTATTCATCCATTCATGAAAGGCACACACACACACACACACACACACAGAGAGAGAGAGAGAGAGAGAGAGAGAGAGAGAGGCAGAGGGAAAAGCAGGCTCCATGCAGGGAGCCCGACATGGGACTCGATACTGGGTCTCTAGGATCATGCCCCGGGCCAAAGGCAGGCATTAGACTGCTGAGCCACCCGGGCTGCCCCAGCAATCATGTCTTAAACACACTCAATGGAGAGTTCCATGTAGTGAAGAACTGAGGTCTCCTGCCAACACCCAGCACCAACTCACCAGGCACATGAATGAGTCACCTAAGTAGCAGATTCTCCAGCCCCAGTCAAGCCTTCAGATGACTGCAGCCCCAACCAACATCTAGACTGAGCCAGTCAAACATCCACTTTATTTATTTGCTGCTTCTGGCTTCTTCAGGGTCAAATTAGATGAAGAAGGATCAGAGAAGATGGGACTAATTACTTACCTAATTGGTGCTATTGCAATTTGGCTGCCAGTGCATCCCAAAGACTGGTTCTCTTGTTAGGACTCAGGTTATGAGTTATTTAAGAGGCTCTACTCAGACCCTAACCTGGGCAACATACTGTTTGCCTCTGCTCTTAAAACACCATCCCCCCTCAGCAACTGCCCATGGTGGAGGAACTCACAGTCTCCTTTTGCTGAGATCCCCTCATGCTAGCAGGCTTCCTTTTGGGACAGCCTACTTATAAGATCACCACAAACCCAGTTATCACTTTTGACATCCATTTAACCATTTAACACATGTAAACTTGCAATGCAAGGTGGTGGTTATGTAGGCAGCTCCCCCATTGCCTTCTACTTTAGGAGAGAAGGAAGCACTGGTTTCTAGGCTCATGGATGCTCCCAGATTCCAGGACACACATATCAAGCTCTCCTAAGAACCTTCTCGCCAATCTATACACCAGGCTTCATTCATGCTGAATCTAATGAGTTTTTGCAGTTCATTATCAACCAGCAAGGGAGGGAAATGACCTTTTCCCCTTCTTGTAAAGACCCCCAATCTTTTGAAATTATATTGCTGAAGCTCTCTTCTTTTTTTTTTTTTTTTTTTTTTTTTTTTTTTTTTTTTTTTTTTTTTTTTTTTTTTGCTGAAGCTCTCTTCTATTGGCCTTAAGGCGAGTTAGTAATCCTTCCTTCTTGTGGCTTGGAATGTAGGAAAAGATCCTCAGAGACTATCTATCTCTATTGGAAGCTTGCATAACAGAACTTAGAACTACAGTCTGGTTTGCCTTCAGAAGAGGGTTGTACTCCTACAATAACGCCTATAATTTATTGCTCTTGCTCACTGGTTGGTATGTTAATTCAAATGTAAATGGAGTTGAGGAAGACACACATTGAACTTGGCATGTTTCAGGCAATTCATAGATATCACTATTACTGTTTTGTGTGAGGAGCCAGACTGCATAGTGGGTTCCTTTTACAAGAAGTATTGATTCAGTTTCAAAATGTAATAAAAATATATAAAATACAAAAATAAGATTTTGTCTTATAATCATGCTACCTTTATATGACAACTAGACTTTTTGTATTCTTGTTTTTTCCATGTTTGTCCTTTCCAACTTTGGAAAAGTACCTTTGGGAAAGGAAAATGCATAAAATTTTAAGTCAGACGAATCTGGATTCAAAATCTGTTCTCCCACTTGCTTATTAAATTAACCTCAGCTCTCTGAGCCTCTTGTTATTTCAAGACAATAATGTTTATTTTGAAAGATTTTTGTAAGTATAAAAGATGAGGTAAGTGCTTAGAATAGCATCTGGGAAAGAAGCACTCAACAATGTGCAGCTAGTACCAGTTATTGTCATTATGAACATATACAAAGTTTTTATACAGTTGAATTATAATGTACGTTGATTTTGAGTTCTAATTTTCTTATTTACCTAAACTTGTTTCAAAAGTATTTTCTGAGATGCCTGGGTGGCTCAGTGGTTGAGCATCTGCCTTTGGCTCAGGTAGAGATCCCAGGATCCTAGGATCAAGTCCTGCATCAGGCTCCTGCAAGGAGTCTGCTTCTCCCTCTGCTTATGTCTCTGCCTCTCTCTGTGTGTCTCTCATGAATAAATAAATAAAATCTTTTAAAAAACAATACAAAATGTTTTCCATGACAACCATATTTTTTGTTTTAATGACTAAAATATTCCAGCATATTGATATTTTATAATTCATATGCATTTCTCTATTCCTTAAAATTTAGGGTATTTTTAGCTTAACACTTTTTTATTTTTGGCAGTTTCAAATTATGTGCTATCAACCTCTTCATACATATAGTCCTTGTTTCTTATTTTAAGTTACTTTTCTGAGACAAAACTCCAGTTGTGGAATTACCAAAGTGGGTCAGAGTGCATGAATATTTTTATAGTTCTTGATATGTAATACCTACTGGAATATAGGGCACTGTTGAAATTATTTCTTTCCTGTGAGACCCTTCTGTTGGCTAGGCATTCTCTGGCTCAGTTGTACATTTAGCAGCAATAGCTGCCAAGGACAGAAAGCACCACAATTCCGTAATAGGTTCTGTCTGTATCTGAGGACAGGTTGGCCTTCAAGTATGATTGGAGATGTCAGATGCTATCACTGAATGGAGCTCCTTCCGGGGAAGATCTAAATTGAATTGATGCAGATACAATTTCTTGGTGTGGTTTCTGGCATGTGCCATGAATTGCCCTTGTGTACCTACAGGGAAGTAACAGTGAGGGAGAGGTAAGAGATTGGATTGGAGATGCAAGCAGGAATCAGATTGTGCAAGGCTTCCAGGCTTCTAGGCTTGATTTTATTCTGCACATATTATGGACGAATTGTGTCCCCCTCCAATTCGTATGTTGAAATTCTAGTTCTCAGTGTGACTATATTTAGAGATAGAGTCATTAGGAGGTAAGTAAGGGTGAATGAGGTCCAAGGGTAGGGCCCTAATCTACTAGGACTGCTGGTCTGCTGAGAATGAAAAGAGATCTCTTCCTCTCCATTTCCCTCCTCACATTACAGAGGAAAGGCCATGTGAGGATTTGGTGTGAAGGCAGCAATCTGCAAGCCAAGAGAGCTCTGGCCAGGAACTGGATCAGCCAGCACCTTGATCTGGGAATTCTAGCCTCCAGAACTGTGAGAAAATAAATTTCTGTTGTTTAACCACCCAGTCTATGGTACTTTATTATGGCAGCCGAGGCTGACTCATCCAGTGTGTCATAGTAAGTTATTGAAAGCTGTGAGCAAGAAAATGATGGGATCTGATGTGCAGCCAAGAAGCTGCTACCACTGAAGCAAAGCAGCAGATGAAATCAGAAAGGTGAAAGAGTTCTAAATTTATATAAGACCACATGGGACCAATGTAAGGAGGGTTTTGAGTAGAGAAATAATGGGACTTGACTCAATGGTTGAATAAATTATCCTAGTTAGAGGGCCCAGCAAGAAGAGAAGCAGATGCAGTGGCCATCAGGCAAGAAATGGTATGGTCTAGACCAGAGAAGTAGCAGATTTGGCACACCTACTCCATCCTCGGGGCTCAAATCCATCACCAGCCTTTTCTGCTGAGTGGCAAGTCCCATACTTGCACAAAATGAAAAGCAAGCTCCAATAGTACACTTTCAACATTTCGGTCATAACTGTATAGCCACTGCCTAGTGCCTAATGTGTATGAAATATTCAATAACTATTTGTTGAATGAATAAACTAGGAAAAAAACTAAAAAAATAGCCAGAAAATCATCACCACTGAGGAAAAGACTATGTTTAACCAATTATCTGACCCTGATAATGGTATAAATTCTTCTGGCAACATCTCAATTGTTGCCTTTAGATTCCTATAATATGCTCCTAGCTTCTCCTAATAACCAGCATGTCCTAGTGGTTAGTGTTTTGGTGTGGACACTTTGATTTCTAACCTGATGCCCAGACTTTTTTTTTTTTTTTAATAAATTTATTTTTTGGGATCCCTGGGTGGCGCAGCGGTTTAGCGCCTGCCTTTGGCCCGGGGCACGATCCTGGAGACCTGGAATCGAATCCCACATCCGGCTTCTGGTGCATAGAGCCTGCTTCTCCCTCTGCCTGTGTCTCTGCGTCTCTCTCTCTCTCGCTGTGACTATCACTAAAAAAAAAAAAAAGAAATTTTATTGGTGTTCAATTTACCAACATACAGAATAACACCCAGTGCTCATCCCATCAAGTGCCCCCCCTCAGTGCCCGTCACCCATTCACCCCCACCCCCCGCCCTCCTCCCCTTCCACCACCCCTAGTTCGTTTCCCAGAATTAGGAGTCTTTATGTTCTGTCTCCCTTTCTGATATTTCCCACACACTTCTTCTCCCTTCCCTTATATTCCCTTTCACTATTATTTATATTCCCCAAATGAATGAGAACATACCCTGTTTGTCCTTCTCTGATTTGCTTACTTCACTCAGCATAATACCCTCCAGTTCCATCCACTTCGAAGCAAATGGTGGGTATTTGTCGTTTCTAATGGCTGAGTAATATTCCATTGTATACATAAACCACATCTTCTTTATCCATTCATCTTTCGAAGGACACCGAGGCTCCTTCCACAGTTTGCTATTGTGGACATTGCTGCTAGAAACATCGGGGTGCAGGTGTCCCGGCGTTTCATTGCATCTGTATCTTTGGGGTAAATCCCCAGCAGTGCAATTGCTGGGTCATAGGGCAGGTCTATTTTTAACTGTTTGAGGAACCTCCACACAGTTTTCCAGAGTGGCTGCACCAGTTCACATTCCCACCAACAGTGTAAGAGGGTTCCCCTTTCTCCGCATCCTCTCCAACATTTGTGGTTTCCTGCCTTGTTAATGTTCCCCATTTTCACTGGTGTGGGGTGGTATCTCATTGTGGTTTTTTTTTTTTTTTAAATTTATTTATTCATAGAGACACAGCTAGAGAGAGAGGCAGAGACACAGGCAGAGGGAGAAGCAGGCTCCATGCAGGGAACCCAATGTGGGACTCGATCCCGGGTCTCCAGGATCACGCCTTTAGGCTGCAGGCGGCGCTAAACCGCTGCGCCACCGGGGCTGCCCCTCATTGTGGTTTTGATTTGTATTTCCCTGATTGATGCCCAGACTTTGTACCTGCATCTTGCAGTCTCCTCCAGCTAGCCAACATAATCAAAACAGGTCCCCAAATGGCCCATGATCCTTCTTACATTACTGACTTGACAAGCTATCTCTTTGCCTGAAACAACCTCTGCCCTACTAAGCCTTCTTAGTAAACCCACACTGACTCTTTTTTTTAAAGATTTTATTTATTTATTCATGAGACACAGAGAGAGATAGATAGAGAGAGAGAGATTGAGGCAGAGACACCAGAGGGAGAAGCAGGCCCCACACAGGTAGCCCAATGTGGGACCCGATCCTGGGACTCCAGGATCATGCCGTGGGCTGAAGGCAGGCACTAAACTGCTGAGCCACCTAGGGGTCCCCCACACTGACTCTTTAATTCCATTTATCTCCTACAGGAAGGTGGTTATTTTTTTAAATTTAAATTCAATTTGCCAACATATAGTGTAACACTCAGTGCTCATCCCATCAAGTGCTCTTCTTAGTGCCCATCATCCAGTCACCCCATCTCCCCATCCACCTCCCCTTCTGCAAGCCTTTGTTTCTTTCCCAGAAGTCTCTCATGGTTTGTCTCCCTCTCTTACTTTTTCCCTCTCAGTTCGACTCCTTTCCCTTATAGCTCCTTTCACCATTTCTTATATTCCACATATGAATGAAACCATATGATGATTGTCCTTCTCAAATTGACTTATTTCACTCAGCATAATACCCTCCAGTTCCATCCATGTTATATGTAAATGGTAGGTACTCATCCTTCCTGATGGCTGAGTAATATTCCATTGTATATATAGATATCTTCTTTATGCAGTCATCTGTCAATGGACATCAAGGCTCCTTCCACAGTTTGACTATTGTGGACATTGCTGCTATGAACATTGGGATGCAAGTGTCACGGCGTTTCACTACATCAGTCTCTTTGGAGTAAATACCCAGGAGTGCCATTGCTGGGTCATACGGTAGCTCTATTTTTAACTTCTTGAGGAACCTCCACACTGTTTTCCACAGTGGCTGTACCAGCTTGCATTCCTACCCAGAGTACATGAGGGTTCCCCTTTCTCCACATCCTGTCCAACATGTGTTGTCTCCTGTCTTGTTACTTTTAGCCATCCTCACTGATGTGAGGTGATATCTCATTGTGTTTTTTTTTTTTATAATACATTTCTTTTTTATTGGTGTCAATTTGCCAACATACAGAATAACACCCAGTGCTCATCCCGTCAAGTGCGACTCTCAGTGCCCATCACCCATTCACCCCCACCCCCCGCCCTCCTCCCCTTCCACCACCCCTAGTTCGTTTCCCAGAGTTAGGAGTCTTCATGTTCTGTCTCCCTTTCTGATATTTCCCACACATTTCTTCTCCCTTCCCTTATATTCCCTTTCACTATTATTTATATTCCCCAAATGAATGAGAACATATAATGTTTGTGCTTCTCCGATTGACTTAATTCACTCAGCATAATACCCTCCAGTTCCATCCACGTCAAAGCAAATGGTGGGTATTTGTCGTTTCTAATGGCTGAGGAATATTCCATTGTATACATAAACCACATCTTCTTTATCCATTCATCTTTCGATGGACACCGAGGCTCCTTCCACAGTTTGCTATCGTGGACATTGCTGCTAGAAACATCGGGGTGCAGGTGTCCCGGCGTTTCATTGCATCTGTATCTTTGGGGTCAATCCCCAGCAGTGCAATTGCTGGGTCGTAGGGCAGTCTATTATTAACTCTTTGAGGAACCTCCACACAGTTTTCCAGAGTGGCTGCACCAGTTCACATTCCCACCAACAGTGTGAGAGGGTTCCCTTTTCTGCGCATCCTCTCCAACATTTGTGGTTTCCTGCCTTGTTAATGTTCCCCATTCTCACTGG